>NW_027499908.1:0-116245 GCF_021521415.1 Bidens hawaiensis | reverse complement strand
TTCGGGTGTGCGTTAGTACGTGCGTACACGCGCAGGTGCGCGCAGCGCGCACCGGCATGTGAAAATGCAGACAAAAATAAGTATGTGTTTTACTTAAAATGTGAGTACCCACATAAGTGCTTATAAACATACAAAAGCACATTCACACAGCCATCAGTACATATACATTTACTCAATTCCGTATACGCATACGTGTTAAGACCGGAACATACACACTAGAGGGACTTGTATAAGTATATTCGGTGTCAGACGCATGCGTTTATGGATTACTTATAAGCATAAAAACTTCCTTTAAAAAAGATTAACACATACAGTTAAGCTAATGCGGTTGGTGACATCCTTAGATACTCAATCAGGTGGTATACAAACTGTGTGAAGAAACATATGGTAGAATATGAAATAAAAACTATGCTGGAGTTCAAAAAAAAGGGTTTAATCAACATTGTGAATATGGGGAACATGTACTAAAAAGAAAAAAAAAAAAAACATAACACATACTTAGTCATCATAGCTCGAATCCGTGTCATGGTTATCATCAGAATCTTCTGAGTCGACGCTTTCATACGAATCCCCGACATCGACGCTCTCATTGGATCGTACAGCTTGTTTATCCCTCGTAGCTGCCTTTTGTCCTCACAACAGCTCCTTATCTTTTCGCCTTTGGTCTCTTTCTTTTCGCTGTCGTTCCTTTTCCATCATAACTTTGTCATGGTTACAGGAGTCATGACTGCGGACGTGTTTATTACATTTTTTACAAAACCTCTTTGGTTTCTTGCTTCTCCTCTTGGCTGCCTCCCAAGGACCAGTCTTGCGCTTGCGAGAACCGGAACCCTTATTCCTTATGCCAGTGGGGGTAGTAATTGTGATAGTTTCTGGTATCTTGTATCCAATCAAGTCTTGAATTATCGAGGAGTTGCTGTTATAGCATGGTTCTTTAGGAATTTTTTCCCAAATTGTATCCTTCAACTGTTGCAATTGGTTGACCAAGAATTGTAGAAGTTCCGTGTTGCCTCGTGCACGATCCGCGCGCTGATTGGATAAAGATAAAAACTATTGCCTTAGTTTTGATCTTTCGTCGTGAGGAACACCATGTCTGGATTCAATTTTGAAAAGTGAAGATGGTAGAACATCACTCCTCCAATGCATTGGGATGTATTTGTCAGGGATTTCGTTTACCATCTCAATTTGGAATACACAAAAAAATGTGTCCACATAGGTAGCCAATGCGAGTGAAACTCATACATGAACATGTAAATGTATTGTCGGTAGGATTTTGAGTCAGCTGCAACATACAATAAAAAAATTGTTTATCTGATTAAGTGGATGCATATACAAATAAATAAGAACGTATGTTGTTACCCCGGTAAAAAATTAACCTTAAACTCGCTGACGAAACCATTTCTTTTGTCTTTGTGACTGATAGAGTGTATGTGTAGTCCGTTTTGTGATTCGATTCGATCACGTGCACAATGACAAAGGCCTTTAGAAATCTCTTTTTGGACCTCTTTAAAAATTGTTATTGTGTATACATAGGAAGCATGGTGTTCAATTGGCAAACGGGTCTCCAGAGCTGGTGCCTTTGTTGTAGTTTCATATTGCAAATCTCGTTGAACGTGTCGCTGAGCATTTAATGCCTTCTCGAAGCAGTTCATGAATTGAACAAGGTAATTGGAACTCTCACATCTGGATGTAGTTTTCATCAAACAGCACATGGGCAACTCCCTAAAGTAAGCAGGGACTCATTGATGCCTGATTGCAAACATGTCTTGTAACCATTTGTTGTCACCTAAGTTGAACTCTTCAATCAAATCATGCCACCTAGATTCAAATGCTTCTGGTATGATGAATTCGTTCCACACTAGTTTGTTGACACGACACCTGATTTCTTCATTAAGCTTCAGCTCGCCCTTAAGCTGAAAATGAAAAAAAAAAACGTTAAGTTTTAGAAAAAGTAAGAACTTACGGGTCGGTGTTTGGAACTGATATATAATGTTGAATCTTATAGATGGAAAACAGGATGATTGTGTAGACATGGGCTTGTAGTGCGCACTTTAAAAAACAAAGACGGCGACAACATACAAACATATAGAATCACGATACTGATGTGTATTAAATTGATAGTGAGATGCATACCTTTACAGAAATTTTGTTGGTTATGTGCCATATACATAGTCTATGTGTTGATTTGGTCAAAACGGTTAACACAGCTTGCTTCATTGCCGGATCCTGATCGGTCAATACCAGGAGTGGATGCTTGCGATGAGCTTGTAGGAATGCATTTAGTAACCACTGGTAAGATTCAGTTGTCTCGTTATGGATCAGGCCAGCAACAAATGTTACGCATTTCTTGTGGCAATTGACGCCCGTGAAGGGAACAAATATCATGGAATGGCTGTAGAAAAGATTAGTATTATAAAACCACTATAAGCACAGAAACTATAAAAGCTATGTAGATACATAACAACATAATCATGACCTGTTTGTTGAATATGCGGCGTCAAAGGCTACGACTTCACCAAACATAGTGTAGTTTAATCTACATATATCGTCGGACCACAAAAGTGACCTAAGTACACCGTCCACTGCTTTGTACTGGAAAAAAATTTTTTCCAAATGAAGCATGTTGTGACTAAACTTATCTACAACCATTTGAGTGTCCGCATCACCAATTACAGATCTGACGTTTCGAACATGGTTCTTGAAATCATTCTTTGACCCTGTAACTAGGTGTTGACCACCCTTCAAGGATGACTGCACGCGGTGAGCAAAGGTGGGACCAACACCCATAGTTTGAAGACCATGAATAAACTCCTTGTCTGAAAATTGTAATTGTCGTCTTCCTTTTGTAAGGTCCATATTGTAATCACTAACAAGTACATGATTGTGGGCTTCTACAAAATGATATATCTCAAACCCTTGGCCACTTGGTGGTAGTTTAAGTCTGATATACGCCTTGCAACCTATAACCTTTATATTCGTGTTGCGTCGTTTTGTAGAAGACGATGATGTATCCATGGTATCAACATCTTTGCAACGTGGGCTACCAGATTTGCTGCAAACCATATACCTATGAGATATGACACCTTTAGTCCATATACTTGTTGACTTCCTTACATCAAAACCAGCTTTGTTTTCGTACGCCTTATACATAGTAACAGCGTCTTCCATGTTTGAAAAAGCAGGCCAATAGAAGGTCTTTGATTTGATGGAACATTTAGAATCCAAAATTTAATCCCATCAGACGCGTATTCGCAGTTTGGTTGCTCAGTTTTTGCATATAATATGATTTAAAAAACCGAAATTAAAACTATTAATTGGTTAATAATAAGAAGCTGCTAACGAAAATAAATGAAAGTACCTGACGAGAATTTATAACTTACGTTCATGATTAATAGCATGTGGAACACTTGACCATCCGAATAACGTCTCATTAGTTTCTGGAATAACGGTATGAATCTCGGGAACATTGCTGCTTTCGTGAAAACTGGTTTGTATATCGGGAACATGACTGGTTACTGTTCAACAAAGGTATACACCAAAATAAGCAGAGTCGGCTAGGTTGAACCATTAGTGCATATAATCTGATATAAAAAACAGATCTGGAAACTAGTAACTGGTTACAAATGACAAACTGTTAACGAAAGTAAATGAAAGTAAACGAACATAGTTTTAATCTTACGTTCGTTGCTAATAGCATGAGGAGCACTCGACGAACATATTAACGTCTCGTTAGATTCTGGAATAAAAGAATTTATCTCGGGAAGAGAGGTGTTTTCTGGGAAAAAGGTTTGTATGTCGGGAACATGGCTAGTTACTATATTAAATAAATGAAGTTATAGTGGATATAATACAACATGTTTTTACTGATATAATACTGACAAAAGAAAAATAAAATAAACAAATACTAGCCTACATAGATGAATACATACAAAACACGGCACGTATATACAAACGAACGAGCATGCATGCATACATACATACATACATATATGGATGCATCATACATACAAAGGTATAAAGCGACGTATATGCAAATAAGAAACACATGAATGATTCAATGGAACCAAAATATCGCCACGATATAATAAACTAATATAACAGGGACTGATTATTTTAATGTAAACGATATTTGTAATTTCAACAGACTGTAAAACTTACTATCATAACGATTAGTGGGTAAGCTGCTTGAGTGGTCAGTATGTGTAGGTGATTTTTTTTCCATTGCAACTATTAAGATATCAAGTTGGCTGAAATAATATCAGTTGAACATTCAAATAACATACAAATTATACCATTATAAAAAGGAACTGTATTGTGGAAGATAGAGCAAACAATGTAAATGTGAGGTTGATAAATGAAGGAAAATCAACAGCTCTTATAATGAAACTGAGCCATTTATGGTTGTATCTTCAGTTAAATGTACAAAAGTTAATGAATTTGATAGTAAAAAGAAATACAGAAAATAAAAAACATACTGATATACACACCAATTAAAACACAAATCAACCCTAAAATTAAATAGCAATCAGGCTAAATGTGGAGTAGATTAAAATCAGTATATCAAATCTGCATTAACTACATGAATAACATTGAATTCGATTAATGATTCCTAATTGTTAAAAGATACATTTTGGCAGATAACTGGGACACGACATAATCTTTAGCTTGAAATTTGGCATAAATAACTTGAATCAAACCTGGAGTTGCCGATATTTATGATACATATATCCTCACGATTCCATGAGAACCATCGCCGACATACTTGATTGCAGATTGATTTAGGGCAGACTAATCTTATGCATAACTGACGATCGTTGAATATCAACACCAAAATTGGCTTCATGAATCACATAAACTTCTGCGAAAGGTTTTGAATTTGATTAGTATGAAACTAGAATTCTGGGATTGTGAAAAAAAAAAGAATCGATTAATATCGGGTAACGAATTGGAGATGAAACTGTTGGCATAATATTAGAATTTACCAAAATTAGGCACTACTGTAGATTACCACAATACCCTTTTATAAAATTAAAGAAAAATAATAAATAAAAAAATATGTTTGGTTGAAATTACTTCTCGCGCTTCTCGCTGTAAGACTCCTTCTAAAATCATATTTTTTTATTTATTTAATTATTAATTATAAGGGTTTTTTTGTGGTAACTATTAATTACTATTAGTAAGTTACAAAACAGAATATTGTAACTTAAATTTTATTTGAATATTAACCTGTATTCACTTTATTTTGTTTGTTAGAGGACACATATATCTTACATGAATTTTTAATAACTATTACAAAATTATTGAAATTATCGTGTATACTCCAATTATATGAAACTCATACATACGCCATACACTTTATGAATGTATGTATTTACATAATTACATAGGCATGTACATACGTAGGCACGTAGGTACTTATGCACGTAGGGACGCACATACGTAGGCATGTAGGTATATCTGCACATAAGGACGTAGGTAGGGGCTTACACACGTAGGGACGTAGGTACACACGTACCTACGTATGTATGTGTGTGCGTACGTACCTACACTTCATATGGATAGAAGAGGCTTTTACCAATTTCTTCACTGTTGTGACATTTGTCAATTTCGGGTTATTTTATACTTGTATTCTTAATGTAAACCCGACCCTTTTTGTATCCCGAACCTTTCGATATTATTAAAATGATGAATTGTATGTTAAATATTTGTTTTATAGTTGTTAGATAAAAAAAAACACCCTTTTAGATTCTTAAAATTCCCCGAAAACACTCAAAACGAACTCCGGGGACTAAAACTACCAAAATGGAGACTTGAATGACCCATTTGTAGTTTGTGCTTCTTGGGTCTATAACCAACCCATTTTCATGAAACACCCTTTATGAAAGACCCATTCAACTTACTCTATATATACATACCATCTTCTTCATTTGTGCTTGCTCATTTCTTCATTTCTCTCTCAAATTATTGAATTCTAAGGTTGTTCTTCATAAGCTAATCTTTCATTTTAACTAACTTCTCAACACTTAAAACTTGATGTTACAACATATATATAATATACACTCCTTGTTTACCTTCGGTCTTTCATTTCTCCGGTCTCGGCCGGTTGAAATGTCGGGCTAGTAAGGCAAGGTTACATGGAGAACTTTGTAGTCCTTGTTTATATATTTAACAAATCTAACCATATAACTTGTTATGCTTGCTTAACTTCTACATATTTTAGTTTATTGTTCATATTTGTCAAGTTCCATGGTATTGGGTATGTGGTGACTAGCCTCGGTTTCATCCCGAGTTGAGAACCGGACCAAAAACCGAACTTTTGTTTAAAAGCATTATTGTTAACTTTTTGAATGTAAAACTTGAGTATTATTATTTATAAGTTATTTTACAAGTTCCATGGTAATTGGGTATGTGGTAACCATCCTCGGTCTTATTCCGAGTCAAGGACCGAACCAAAAACCGAACTTTTGTTTAAAAACATTATTGTTAACTTTTTGAATGTAAAACTTGAGTATTATTATTTATAAGTTATTTTACAAGTTCCATGGTAATTGGGTATGTGGTAACCATCCTCGGTCTTATTCCGAGTCAAGGACCGAACCAAAAACCAAACTTTTGTTTAAAAGGTTTATTGTTAACTTTTTGAATGTAAAACTTGAGTATTATTATTTATAAGTTATTTTACAAGTTCCATGGTAATTGGGTATGTGGTAACCATCCTCGGTCTTATTCCGAGTCAAGGACCGAACCAAAAACCGAACTAAACCGAGTTCACTCGCTTAAGACACACAAGTGTGTTTTTAGCCACAAAAACTCATATTTTTCTTCAATATTATATTTTAAATCAATTTTAGTTAGTTTCTAAACATACTTGGCATGTCGGTAACCAACTTGATCTTATAACAAGTTTGAACCGATAAGGTCGTATACTCGCTTAACGAACGTTAAGGTTCTTCACAATAGAACTACATACTTGGTTAAGTCTATTTTGATTTTATTGAGTTATCTCATAACATTTATTATTTTGGGAAGTTAACTGTGAGCTTGGTCAATTATCAAGTCTCGAACCGACAAACCCGAACACTCGTTTAAACCTCGTTTTGGGTATTCTTATAACCAAGGGTTTTGCAATATCGCATTTTAACCCACATTATTACTTAACATAGGTTGAGTAAAAAAAGAAAAAAACTAATGAATAGAATACCGAGACCCGGTTTCGAGTAAACTTATTTTACAAAACTTGTTTCTTTAATTTCTCAAATATTTACATTTTAAATCCTAAACTTTATTTATTTACTTTATTTGTCATGTATTTTATTTTAAACCCTTCCAAAACTACCTACTAACACAAGACCCGTTTAATATAGGTCTTGCTCGTTAAACCGATCTCTCCGATTATTCACGACACTATCTTTCAAGTTACTTGTTAATGTGAGTACTTTTTCATCCCCCGTTTTCCATCTTTCATTTTGGGGGTGGCATTGCATACTTATTCAAATTCAAATGATTTATACTTGAGTCTTAAACCACAACACGTATTGTATATGTTTACTTAAATAAATGCTCGATTTGGTGTTATATGCTTTACATGATTATGTGAAAATTCTTGAATGCTAAGGCGGGTAGCCTCTTGAATGCTAAGGCGGGTAGCCTCATCAAAGTATGATCATACGTTAATTCCGAGTATATATGGTATCCCCGTATAGAAAGGTGTCGTCAATGTATTCTTATTGACGATTTCATTATTGTCGTCAATGTATTCTTATTGACGGTTTTATTATCTAAATTGTTGCTATTATTTATTGTTTTCATATACTAGTTGTGGATTTCATACTATATACTTATTGTCCAAAACTATGAAAATTGCTCACCAACCTTCGTGTTGACAAACTCTATTTTATGCAATGTTACAGGTTTGATGTTAGCTTGATTGGATTACTTGAAGAAACTTATTATCTTGGCTTTAGGATATTAGAAAATAAAAGAACAAGTTATTTGTTTATCTATCTATTTGGCATTTTGTATGAACAATTGTTGTGTTATTTATGATGATATGGATTTAAATGAGTTGTTTAAATATTGTAACTTTATAGTGTCATTGTGCAATGAGCAATCATGTCGCGCCTCGATGTTTCCGCCTTCATTGGTCGGGGTCTTACAACTGTACACCTGGAAATAATAAGATGTTCATCATCCATAATATTAGATGGAGCATTTGCAAGCCTTCAAAATAATAGTACACCCAAAAATATTAAATGATTTTCAAAAGAGAGAATTAGTTGTAGCTTTAATGGGAAGATTTAATGGACTAGTTAAGTAATTATGAGTTACACATTTGTTTTTAATGATGGTACATAAAAATTACTGTCATACCCTTTTTGATATTAAAGTTCATTAAAATGGTGAAAATAAATTACAAGAGTGCCATTTTGAGTAATGACCATTCATCAAACAAAATCAATGTATGAGATTCACTTCTCGCACTTCTCGCTGTATATATATATATATATATAGGGGAGGGTTATAATAAAAAGAAGTAGTTTCCTAGGAAGGCTAGGAATAAATCATAGCCATTGGATCATGTTGATCAATGGTTGATATTTAAAATTACTAAAACCGACATAGTTTCCTAGAATTACTCTTTAACCTTTATAACCGACATGGTTTCCTAAAATTATTCTTTCACCAAAATTTATATTGCCACATGTAAAAAATCTATTGGTTCTTACCATTCCTAGAAAACTCCTTATTCTTATTTGAACCATTTTCTATATATATATGCGTATGTATATCTTACTACTCTAATAAAAGGCTACTTCATTGTGTCACTAATTGCCAAGCTCTTATCAATCCTCACTTTGTTCAACCCATATTCAATAAATGGTTTTTATTTCGGATAAACCCGCCCAAATAATAGTTTCCGGATCCTTTTATTATTCTGTCCATTTCTTTTCATAACACACACCCAAACCAAATAACAAACCCTAATTCTCACCGCCGTTCATCCCCATCGCCATTCATCCCCACCACCATCTCTAATAAAAGACTACATATTCTTGCCACTTGTCAATCTTATAGCCATCCTCATAATTTTTCAACCCATTACAATATATAGTCCTTATTCTTTAATCCATTTCAATATATGAATTCAATAATTTAATTAAATGTAAATAATAACTGATTCATTCATTACTGCATCAATGGTGAAATAAGAAAATATCAAAACTGAAGTTGCAAAGGTCTGTTAGAATAAAATTTTAAAGTCACAAATAATTGCAAATTGAATAAAATAAAGGTGCATCATTGTCGAAGAATTCGGATTTGTATGGAAAACTACAAATTGTTTTCAAAATGCGATTTAAGCAGCAGTGCATAATTTTTAATACAAGATTGGTTTCAAATTTGGATTTAAAAATTTCTCATACGCATTTGAACTTAGAAAAATGTTTATTTCTTAATTTTCTCAAAACATTTTCTATAAATATTGCACGCACACACACACACACACACACACACACATATTTGGGTGTTTAGAATTAAATCACTAAAACTGAACATTATAATTATAATCCATATGTATAGTGATTTACTATACGAATTATCTGTCATTTATTTATATGATTTTTTTTTTGTGTATTATAAAGAGTTTTAGAAATAAGATCAATGTTTAGTTTCAGTATTTTCTTCCATAACTCAAATCAAAATGCTAAAACATATATTTTATAACTTGATTTATACTTTTTTTATACATTTAAATATATTTAATTTAATATGCCTTATAAGACAAATTACTTAATTAAAACATTCAAAATGTTAAACCAAAAAATCTGTTTCAGTCACATTCCACTATTTTAGTTTTCCAAAAATCATTTAGGATATTGAAACTTATAATATCGTTTTTATCAGTTATTTACATAATTTCAGTATTATATTAACTTAATTAATTTTATTAATATACAAATACAACGAATTGAGGTTATATTAGTGTTACATGTTGGTTAGTACATAATTAAAGTGTTTATTATGTTTTATATTCGAAACAATAAAGCTATACACATTTTTTTTAAATGTACAATTATAACCTTTATTATTAAAATATGTTATAAAAATTCATTAAGATTCACGTCTTAATATAATATAATTTAATAGAAATATTAATTATTTTTTATTATTTGTAACTTAATCATGCTCCTCATTACATTTCAAGGATATTCCATTTTCACATTAAATTAAAAAAATAGTTAATCCGGTTAAAAGCCATTTATCATGCTTCCATAAAATACGAAATCTTTGTTTCTTTTTGTTTCTTCTTCTATAAGTTGTTAAAATATATATATCGATAATTAAATATTCCAACAGCTTCTCATAATATTAACTAATAACAAGAGATTAGTATTCAAAATTTAAACATTCCCAATCCAATACTTTCAACTATTATAAATAAGAATCACTACATTCACTTTATGCAATTTTAATTCTTCTAATATTTTACTAACTCACTGTTATTTAAACATGACTTTAAAGTTAGTATGTCTTTGTCATTTTCCTGGCAAATACATTCATATGAAATGAAACAAATCATTTTGTTATATTTTAGTTTCCGGTTTTATATGTTGATTGATTAAGAATAAGAATCCACAACGGATCATGTCCTTCAAGTCGCATGTTGCTTTCTACCACATCGTATACAAATGTTAATTGTAAAATATAAAATTAATTAAAAATTTGTCATACACAGAATATTAATGACAACAAATTTATCATGATCAATCAATTTCAAATCCTGAAGATTCTAAGGATGATTATATCATCAAAGTTCAAATAATTTGGTTTTTGGGATAATCATGTTTTTTTTTGATAAACATGAGAAGAAGATCTCAAATGACATCATATTAATTAATTAAAAGGTATGATATTTTATGTGCATGGATTTTCTTTTTGTTAGTTTCATGGATACAATATCATTTATTTGGGTTGGAATGCACTTGAAGAACCTTATTTGTCACACGGAAGAGTTATAAGCAAGCTTATTTGTTACCTTATCAAGAGTTACAACCAGACATGGACAAAAGATTTTGATTTTTGATAAACCGTGTATACCGACCAATACAATTACAAATGTAGTATACAAGGAAGGTTTTACTTACTAGCAATATATTTGTGTAATCTTAGTAATGTAATTTTTGTTATTCTAATGTAAATTGTAATTTTATTAACATTATATGATCATTTTTGTTGATTGTATTTCACTTAATGGTTAAAGTTTAAAATTTTCATCAATTAACCGTGTAATACATAGGCCTCAAATGGTCAAACTAGTATTACATATATATCTCTTTCACATTGGTGTTGCCTTGTCTTATGGGTCATCGCGCTCTCGCTCCTCCAGTCAATGGCCCATGATACATGCTTAAAAAAGCCATTCAACTCCCTTATTTCCATCCAAATCCTCCTTCATATTTGCTGGTACTTTTTTTTATTGTTTTTAGTCACTATTAGTAAAATAAGCTGGGAATGAGTTACAGCGCCCTACCATTGTTTTCATCTCAGCTATATAATTTTGGTAACTACATTTTCCGTATGTTTAATGCATAACCTCGGTATCGGGGTCCTAGACACGCATAACATAGCGAACACTATTTCCTCAAATCAATGGTTTTAGGTAACATGAATCAAGCATATCCACCACCTTCCCTCAAGAACTTGCAGACACAATAGAAGGCGATAAAGTGTAAGTATATAAACATGTATACACGTATGACATGTGTTATTAATGTATCAGTTAAGCGTAGCCATTGCTGTTTGGTTACTTTTAAAGTATGTACTAACAGTTTTTATAGCAATGACTACCGAGTTGAAGTAGAAGCGTACAACTACTATATGCAGTCTAATCATAGAGACATTAATGTTCCTCTACAATGGCCCTTGATGATTAACTACCAGTATGCAAGTGTAAAGAATACTCATAATCCTATTTTACAGTAAAAACATTTTTCTGCCAAAATCAAAGTTTCAGATTAGAGATGTCAAGAGGTATGTTTATTTTGGTCATATATTTAAAAACCAGAATGACATATTGACATCAGTTTCATAACATTGTTGGTGATATAGAGTTTACAGGTACCCGAGAATCCTATGAAACGTTTGAATAACGTTTGTGATCAAATGTTGAGCATAAGAAACTTGTGCTATTCATTTTTTTGGTTTTTGGTTTCGGTTTCGGTTTCGTTTTCGTTTTCGGTTTCGGTTTCGGTTTCGATCTTTGGTTTCATTTAGGTTTAGTTTTAGTTTTTTGGTTTTTGGTTTCAGTTTCTTTTATGTTTTTTGGTTTTGGTTTTGGTTTTGATTTTTGTTTTCGTTTAGGTTTAGTTTCAGCTTTTTGGTTTTTGGTTTCGATATTTGGTTTCACTTAGGTTTTAGTCTCAGTTTTTTTGGGTTTTTGTTTTGTTCGGTATTTTTGGTTTCGTTCAGGTTTAGTTTCAGTTTTTTTGGTTTTTAGTTTCGGTTTCAGTTTTGTTTTTGGTTTCGATTTAGATTTTTGGTTTCGTTTACGTTTAGTTTCAGTTTTTTGGTTTCAATTTTTGGATCCGTTTAGGTTTTAGTTTCAGTTTTTTTGGGTTTTGGTTTCGTTTGGTTTTTATTTTTTTTGTTTCGATTCCCGTTCATTTAAGACAGTGAATATTTGTTTATTTCCATTCATTTATGTTCTTTTATATACGTTCGTTTGTGTACATTCTTTTACGTTCATTTATTTGATCAACAAACACAAAAAATGCTTACAACTGTTATGGTTACAATTCTCCTGCTAAAACGTTATATTTTTCGAACTATAGCAGTATGGTGGTTAGAACGATATCTTGCCGGCTCTAATTGGAAAAATCCAAGTACACATGACACAATAACACCAGTTCAATTAACAATTTAAAAGGCCAGAATAAGCATGTTGATTAATTGCTGCAAAATGTGTGGTTTTTTAGCTTTTGATTCCCAAATTAGTGAAAAATATACTCTCGCGTGTTCATTTCACAAAATTCGTGGGAATTCAAAGGAATTGGAATTAAAATCCCATGACGTGGTATGTTCATTTTGTTGGAATTGGAATCTTAATTTCCTTTTGATACGTTCGGTTGTCAAGGAATTGGAATTGGAATCCATTTCCTTCAAAATCCTTTAAATAAAGGAATTCTAAATCCTTCCAACATGTGGAGGATTTCAAGTGAATTCGTTGGAATATTTTGTCGATTTTTGTTTTAACAAGAACAATGAATAAAATATTTTGGATTTTTTATTTGTTTTTTTTTTCGATTTATATTTTGAGTTATGATTTTTGAATATATTTTTTGAGGGGTTTTCTATTAAAAATTCATAAAAATAATAATAAAAAAAATAATAACGTAAAATATAAATAAAAGACAAAAAATCTAAAAAAATTAAAATGTTTCCGCCGTTATCTTCGTTAAAAAAAAACTCGATTCCAATTCATGTCAAACGAACGCATCAAGAATGAAATTGGATTTCAATTCCTTCAAATTCCAATCCTATTGGAATGTTCAAATTTCAAATCCAATTTCTTCCAATTCCAAATCCTATGCAAATTCTAATTTCAATTCCATTCCATTTTGTGAAACGAACGCACCCTAAAATATAATTATAAAAAAAATTGATGCTATCAGAAACCATGCCTATGAACAAAGAGGATAATTGTCATCATATGCCAGTGAGTTATAACACTGAAACTAAACAAATATTAATTTCATTTATGTGCAAATAAAACAAATTAGCATTTATTAAAAAAAACCCGCATGTTGCGGTTGTAAGCTGACACAAATTCGATCGGTGTTGGGCTACGTCACCGAAACTAAACCAACAAATAAATTCGTCAACATACAAATACAAAAAGTTAACATACTTAAAAACAAAAACAAAAATAACATAATTAAATCAAAATACTGGTGGTGAACCAACATAAATCAATAAGCTCCAAAAAAAATAACATTAAAATAAAATATAATAAAAAAAAAGGCAAGGAAAATATTGACATGGTAGATGTTCATTCCGTCACGTTTTCCAATAAGATGCTTGCAACACCAACCATTGATTTTTTGTCTTATACTTACAGTTAAAGTTAAATGTGGAATTTGTATAAATATAACAATGTTACAATCATACCTACATCAGTTTCAAAACATTGTTGATGATATAGAGTTTATAGGTACCCGAGAATCCTATGAAACGTTTGAATAACGTTTGTGATCAAATGTTGTGCATAAGAAGCTTGCGCTATTCCTTTTTTTGGTTTTTGGTTTCGGTTTTTTCGTTTAGGTTTAGTTTCAATTTTTTGGTTTTGGTTTTGGTTTCGTTTTCGTTTTTGGTTTAGTGGTTAAAACTTAAAATAGAAGCTTGGACTTGTCTAAAAAGAAAATAAACTAATATAAAAGTCTTTGGTTTCATATAGTGGGCCATCTTTTTAAGTTAACGAGTCAAAATTAAGTTTGATTATTATCGGTTCATACTTAACCCATAAACGAAACAAAGTTTAGGTTCCATAGACGGGTAAAAATAACCACTGATAATGGGCCATTTTTTATGGTTTATTAAACTAACGCGCCATAATTATGAATTCTTAACGTGCCAAATTATGTTTACTTTGTTTGTTTGATTATGTTCGTTTACCAAAATAAGCGATATGTTTAAATACAGACCCGTTATGATCCTATGGTCACCCGTTTTGATCCGATGCTTGTAGATGTGTCGTTCGTTTATTTATATTCGTTTATGTCCATTCTTACTATAAATGAAACCAAAAACCGAACCTGAACAACCAATAAACATAAACATAAGTATAATCTAATGAGACTAAAAAATGGAAACGGAAGCTATAGCAACAACCAAATAAAAACCAATTTGAAACAAAACTTATTATAACGGGACCTAAAGCAGAAACCAAATAAAAACTAAATTGAAACAAAACTAAAACAATACAAAACCTGAGTGCTACATGGTAGGTGGTTGGGTTGATAGACGGTGTGTTCCAATTGTGGACGTCGGATGAAGCAACTTCAATTAAGCATGTATGACAGTTTCGTTGGATAAATATGGCTAATTGCAATTGAATGTGGAAGTTTAATTAGAGGATAGAATTGCAATTGAGTAGTTGGAACAGATGTGGAGGATTTAATTAGGAGTTTAAAGGATGTGTTACTACAATTGAAGTTGGGTTAATTGGAGAATTGGGGGTTACGTGATGTTGAACGATGCCGGGGATACATTGGACGGACGCCGGAGAAGACCCGTATTGAATTTTAACTGCGTCTATGGGTACATGGTTAGCAGCGTCTTAGATTTCACAAATGACCATTTTATCCATCTTAAATCTTTTATATGTAATATAGAATAGATATATATATCTTCATTTTATTAATGCAACGCTATGTTTTGTTAGGTGGTTTCTACGAGGCCATGTTGCAAGAATTGAGCCGTCGGTTCAGGTTGCAAGAATTGGTGCGGTCATGGGCCCGCACCTTTTTGTCAAATTGACCTCACCTTATAGCCTCCTTTGTGCTAGTAAAGAAAACTCGTACAATAATTTTTCAAGTTATAAAAAATTGTCAAACTGTTACAGACATTTCAGTATGTCACATGAAGCTCGCGCATATAGTACAACAAGGAAATCACATGGAGTCAACTGGTTCATTTTATTTTAAGTGACGCAAAGTGATCCCGCCGCCAAACCACATGGACGCAATCTCTTTACAATTAAAAGGTTAATATACTGCTGTAATATTGTTTAAGAACTAAATGCTAGTTTAAGATAATAGTTTAAATGAGGACTAAAAAAATAAATTGTTCTGTAAATAACAAGATTTCGTCTGAACTACAAGTATTATTAGACATCAAAGTTGCATTCAATAGCACGTGATTCCCTCGTGATTCCCATTTGTCTCATAGCCATGTACTTCAATGAGTGGGGGGTCGAGGAATGACTCGCTATCGTATAACAAGAACAAAATTATGGCTTTCGTTATGATGTCAATTCGCATTTGTGGTTTGGAGAGATAAAAAATTGCGAGTGACAAGTAGCCAATAAGTATTTTATTGTATAATAATATTATCTTTTAATATTGTATATGATAGTCGGTACAATTTTTATAATCGTGGCTATAAAGTTGCCGCAACTAGTTTAGAAAACTGCACCGGTGTGAGAGGTTGGGGTGCCTTTGGTTGAGATGGTATTACTGGTGATATTATGTCATTTAGCGTCTCCTAGGTTGTAGTAACACAATAGACACATCAGAAGTCCATGGAGTCAAAACCCTGCGAACCCACTGACCAACGTACTCAGTATACATATACAAAAACTCCTAAACAACATATGCAAGCAAGTATTATAATTATGTGAGAGGCCATAGAAACAAAACGTGCCACACATAGGAGATACCAGTCTCTTTTGATAGGGGTCGAACCCTAATGGCCCGACTACGAATGGGTTTAAGCCTGCTGGACCAAGCTCGCACCGTCTATAATGTTTATAGACAAATCTAAGTAGTCTTTGAACAAATCAACTTTGATTTGTATCATGGAATTGAACCAATAGCAGGGCTAAATACATATATTTCTTTACATTTTTTTAAAAGTTTTCTAAAATAAATGAGATAAATATTAGGTTTTTATGTGACACATTGTGTCCTAAGAGTTGATAGCGAAGTTTGCTTGGTGAGTTAAGAGTAACCGTTGAAGTCAAAATCTTGGGACCCACTTCACATGCTTGATCGAACCCAAACCATTTAGCCCCCACCACTGCGCCATATGATATGCCCATATTGAAAACCCGAACCCCACGTCGTTGGCCCTTGGTTTTGTAATTGTTGTTGAGTATGCCCCACTTAAAAACCATGCTTTTTTTTTTTCCTCAATATTTAGAATATTATTTGCTTGTAGTTTCAGTTTGCAAAACAAATATAAATATCCATGTTTATTTTTATTTAACTTTATTAGGATTCATCCATCAACTAGTATTTATCTATACGAGGCAGTTACCCGTCACATTGCGGCGACGTAGCAATGCATGCCCCGACACGAAACCCAAATAATAAATCTGTGAGTTTGGTCAGGTGCGGTTAAGCATGTTACGGTCCCGACACTGAAGAAACACTAAGTGAACCCTGGACAGATTATAGATAATCTGGGGGTTAAGTAATGTTTCCCACGGATGAGGTCTAGCTGAGAAGGCTGTTCTTCAGGAGACCTGCAAAACAAACACCGTAAGCTCGTCACTGAGAAGGGGGGGTTCCTCCTTGTGACCACCCTCCGGCGTGAGAATCAGACTAGATTGCTCTGAATATAAGTGTATATTAAGAGATTGCTAGATAACTGGATAACAGATGATCTTACCATTCCAAGATGTTGGAGTATTTATAGCCGAAGGTAGGTTTCCAAGCAGGTACAGCCGGCTGAATAGTATTCCTGTTCTACCAACAGTGGATTATGCACAGGCCATACTGGTTGGTGGATAAGTTACGGCCAACAGTAACAAAGTCGGCTGCACTATTCCACCAACTGTAGATTATGCACGTCCCACCTACTGTGGATTATACGCAGGCCATGCTGGTTGGTGAATAGGTTACGGCCAACAGTAACACTATTCTACCAACTGTAGGCTACGCACGCCCGTCAGTAAGAGTTGGTGAGTAGGCAGCGGCTAATAGTGACAAACAGTACTAGAGGGTGCTCCTCCTCGTACTGTTGTCGGTGAGCTGTCACCCTGTGATTGGCTCATGGGTTGTTCTGGTCAGATCTTCTGTCCTATCCATACCTTGGTAGGTATAGTACAAAAGATCTTTCAGAATCATACGGACTGGCTCATTTTGGCGGGATTGTTCCCGCCTTGCTCATTCCTTCATGTGACTACTGAAGTAGCTATTGCCTTGTGCGTGTAGCCCTGCTGTCTGCGGGTAGCCTTCCCTGATGGCTTGTATCCGCAACTGCGGGAACAGGCGGGGTACTTCACCACTGGGAGGCTTTCCCTGCGTATACAGCTTGCGTACTGCGCGTAAGATTCTGTGAGCATGGTGGGTCCTGCGGGAGCAGATGGCCTTTGCGCAGACGTCCCTATTCAAGGTGAGTCTTGCGGGACCAACTGGTCTCTGCTGGGACCTACCTCTTCAAGTCCCCCCAGTCCAATGTTCTTCTCATGAATGTTTAATAAAGTGAGGTGAACTTTTGGACTTTAAGCAAGGGGTTTTGAAAAGGGTTTTTAGTTTTAAGGTTCTCCGTGGGGATTCTTCCAGCGGGTTTCCTAATGTCACTTGCAAAAATTCCCGATTTTTTTTTTGCTTGATCTTTGGGTATGATGCGGGTAGGTATGTAACCTTCTCGCAAGTCAGGAGCGTTGAGCCTCACTTGTGTGGATTCTCCTTGAGGTTTTAGTGGTTTTGAACATAGTGATCAATTATGTTTAAACCACCAATTCCATCCTGGAGCTTCAAACAATGTAGTTCTCGACGTTCCCGCTATGCGGGGATGTTATTTCCGTTTCCGCAAGCATTGCCCAGAAGATCCTTCTTGGTTTCAATTCCTTGCGGAGCGCTAGGTATGTGAAGGGTTTTGCCTTAACACTGTACCCGCGCTCGTCTTACGGTTACTTTACTTTCAAGGTACCCTTGGCGTCAATTCCCTGCGGGTGCTAGGTATGTGAAGGGTTTTGCCTTAACACTGTACCCGCATCCGTCTTATGGTTACTTGGTTGCCAAGGTATTCTTGGTTTCAATTCCCTGCGGGTGCTAGGTATGTGAAGGGTTTTGACTTAACACTGTACCCGCATCCGTCTTATGGTTACTTGGTTGCCAAGGTAAGGGGTATTTTCCCGCTTATTTTTGAATCTTTTTGAATTTTGAATTTTGAAATTCGAAAGGTTGGTGAGGATAAGAACAGTCCAAACGTCTGAAACGTCGTGCGACGGTTTCTTCTGACTGTGTCAGGACGTGTAGGAAGTTATGGTGACGTGACAGTACATGGTCATTCCAGACGCTTTTTCAGGCGCGTGGGCGCGATTTTTTGGGCGCGTGGCCGCGAAATTTCTGGCACGCGTACTTTTTACAGCTGTTGCCAGCTTGCTTTTTGCCACGCGTCATAGTTTCATTGCACCCTCGGTTTCTCTTTCCTCCGCATTAAATTCACCGCATTAATTGCGATTAGTATATAAAGGGGGAGAGGGTCCTTTTTAATTCACACCTTCACCCTTCTCTTCTTCTTCTTAGCGATTTCTGGCAAATACTCTCCTTTTCAGGCAAGCATTTTCCCGAAATCGCTTTCTTTCTTCAAGATGTCTTCACATGATCTCGAGTCTACCACCGATGACAGGAGTACTGCTGGTGAGTGCCAGTTTGCTCTGCCCGGCGATCAGTACCGGTATGTTGTTAGGAAGTTCATGCTCGATCCTTTCGAGCCTGAGTTTCCTGAACCCCATCAGACCGTGTACGATGCCCCCAGAGGCAAGATCGGGGTTTATGCAGCATTCTTTGTCTATGGGAATCTTAGGTTCCCATTGACAAAGTTTGTTTACCGTGTCTTGAGAGGCACGGTGTTCATCTGACCGAGTTGCACCCCATGGCGATCGCCAAGATTCGCCATTTCGAGTGGGTGTGCCGGATTCTGGGCATTGAGCCCTATGTGGACCGCCTGATGACCTTCTATACTTGGAGGTGCATCCAGGGGTGGTACACCCTGACAACCCGGATCAAGGGTTTGAAGATTTGCGCGACCGAGCGCAGTCTCCGATCGTGGAAGCGGGAGTTCTTCTACATTTCTGCCCCCGCCATCCCCATTGCCATGAAGTTTAAAAATGGCCAAGCAATTCCGAGCCACCACGCCACCAACTACCAGGAGGCGGAATGGTTTGCAAAGATATCCCGGGTCCAATCTCCGGTTTACCGGTTTGCGGAGTCCGGGATGGTGATGCTGGGGATGAGCCGGGTATGGAAGGAGGCGTCTTAGGTTCCCATCCTTCTCGAATACGGTTTGAACTCTACTCCTTATGGTATGTCTTGTCTTTCTTGCTGATATGAGTTTATCTTCTAACTGTTTCTTTTCTTTCAGAGGGGAACAATTTGGAGTCGCTCCTGTACCCGCGGGAAGCTGACGATCCTGTGCGGATGGGTACTCGTGCTCTTGACGAGAACGAGTTGCCCATCCTGGAGAAAACAGCGGATCAGTTTGTGGAGGTCTATCCGCTGGGCCACGAGATCCTGAGCCACCGGCGGCCAGGTAAGGCGTTATTCTCTCCTCCACCCCTCAGTGCTGTACCCGCTGCTGGAATTCCTTACACCCTGTCTTCTTCTGAGGAATCCGCAGATGGTCCTCCGTTAGTGCGGAAGAAGCGGGCTGCCGGCGGGAAAGGGAAGGAGAAGGCAGCCTCCACAGCCGATCCAGTGCTCCTATCTGACACTGAGTCAGATAGTGAAGAGGCGGCGGGGAAGCCCGGTGGTGAGAAGACCACTGTTCCGGAGGCTACGACTGTTACCTCTGGAGAACCAATGACGACGACGGTGACCGGCATCAAGAGACCGGCTCCATCGGGTTCGTCCCCGCCCGTCCGTACGTTCAAGCTCAAGAAAACCTGTAAGTACAACTCTCTTAGCTTTAATCTTCGTAGTTTGATCTTCGTCTTTTTTAACACTTTTCTTCTTTACGCAGGTGTGGATGTTGGCGCATTCCAAGGTGGAGCGCAGGGGAGTACCTCTCCGCCAATGACGGTAGGCTCGGTCAGCCTACCTGAGGCGTCGACCCAGGCACCTGCGCCTGCTTCCGCTGGTCCAGTTGCTCAATCCTTTGAGCCAACTGTTCCAGCCGAGATGACGTCACCGCCGGCGGTGAGTGCGATTTTTACAGCATCCTTCACCGAGCCGGCGGTTACTGTTGCTGCTGACTCTTCGGCGGCGTCCGCGGCGGACACCATGCCTCCGCCATCGACTGCGGCGGAAACCATGCCGCCTCCGCCATCGGCCTCGACGGCTGGACCTTCAGGTACGCGCGGGGCTTCTCGCCGATCTTTGTTACCTTCCCATCTGCCTGACCTTTTGGATGGATTTCTCTTAGGTTCAGGTGATGGGTTCGGTGGCTATCGGCCTGTGATCGACCCTACAGGTGCGTAGGGTTCTTTTGGCCTTTATCCAATTTTTATCTTTTCGTAACTGCTTTGTTTCTTTTGCAGTGTCGGATTCCAATGAAGTGTATGTTCCAAGATGGAACATTCGCCGAGGAACAACCCTTCGCACACCTGTGGAGTGCGTGGACTGGGCTCGCCACGCTGCTCCCCATGGTGCGTTGGGGGAAGCCATGGTTAGCTACCAGGAGGGTAGGCTAACCAACGAGCTTCGGGTTCTCCTGGCCCGGATGCAGCCACGCGTCGAGCTGCTTTGTCGTGAAAACGACAAGTTGAAAGCAGCTCGCGTTAAAGAAGTATCTCAGGCGCGTGCTCTCCGGGAGGAGAATCAAAAACTAACCGCAGTATCTGCGGAGAAGGAGAAGGCCTTCAAGGCCCTCGAGGTTGAGGTTCAAGCGCGACTCGAGGCCCGCTCCAAGGCTGCCCAAGCTGTTAACGAACAGCTTCGGCTAGCTAAGGAGACTGCGAGGAAAGCGACCGAGAGGGCCACCAAGGCTGAAGCTGTTGCTGAGCCTCTCCGCCTGGAGAATGAAGAACTTAAAGCTAAGTTAGAGGCTCTTCAACAGGCTCATGATGCCTTGGCTATGGAGGATGCGAAGAAGCTTCAAGAGATCCTGGACCAGAGGGGTGTGCTTGCGCACACCGAGCGGAAGCTTAAGGGCGTTGAAGAGGCCGCTGCAAAGGATGTGCTTCTCGCCAATCTTAATAAGAACGAAGCTGAACGCGCCTGCACCCAAGCTCTGGTTGCCAAGGAATGGCTTCTTCGAGAAGCGTTGCCTCAGGTATTTTAACTTTATGTCGTCACGCTTTCCTTTGTAGAATAGTTCTTATACTTGTACATTTTTTGTAGGTTGTGCATCGGGTCTTTTCAGAGACATCTTACGACGATGCTATGAGCGCAGCCCTCAACGCTTCTCATGAGGATGGGGAACGGGCCGGCTTCCTGCTTGGTCTAGGGTTTGCTGAGAAAGGCGTCCCGCCTTCCAACTTCCCTTTGTATAATGCGGATACCGAAACTATTTATGACCAAGCAGTGAAGCAGTATGCTGCCTTCCCGCATCCGGTGGTGGAGAAGGTGAATGAAATTGCTGCTGCTGATGATGGGCTTGCTGTCCTTAGAGCTTTCCTTGAACCGTCACACTCTGCTGATGGTGCGGGTCCAAGTGGGAGTGGTCCTGAAGCATGATCAAAAAGATCCCTTTCCACCACTAGCGTAGATATTTTGCTCTTGTACTTCTTTTGTATGCGGGTATATACCCAGCAATGTTTGTAATGTTCAAGTTGATGAAATAAAGAATGTGTTTGTCCTTTTCTTTGTTTATTTTACGCATGTTTACACTTAGCAATTTCTTTAGTACTTAGATAAGTTAACTTTTTGACGTGGTAAATTATAAGTTTATTTTTGCTTCCTCTTTCATGATTGTGCGGGTAGGACCGTCACTTGCACTTAGTAGGATGGCTAAACTTACATTTATCCTGCGTGGAAGTTTTCCTCATCTTTTCCTTGAAATTTTCTAAGTGTTCAGAATAAGTTAACCTTCGAACGTGGTAGATGATAGGTTGAAGTTTTGCTTCCTTGTTTGTGATTGTGCGGGTAAGACCGTCACTTGCACTTACAAGGATGGCTAAACTTTACTTACATCTGACCTGCGTGTAGGTTTTCCTTAGAACTTTTTAACATTTTTAGCGTTGTGTTTATGCGGGTTTTGCCGCCTTCCACACGCAACTACTTACTTCTTCACGCATTGGTGCGGTGAATACCGGCACATGGGAAGTTCGTAAGTTAAAGGTAAGGCTATCAACACATTGTGTAAGGAGAATCATTTCCATTAGAAGTGGCTCTAGGCCTTTTCTTTACAAGTTTGGAATTGATCTACATATAACATTTGCGTAATTGAGCTCCATTCCATGTTCTTGGGATAGGAGTGCCATCGAGCCTTTCAAGCCGGTATGCGCCTTTTCCCAGGACTTCTTTGATAATGTATGGCCCTTCCCAGACCGGGGCCAGCTTTCCTGGGCGCTCTTGGTTTGAAGCCTCGTTGTTACGCAGTATGTAGTCTCCTTCATTGAAGTTGCAGAGTTTTACCCGCGTGTTGTAGTACTTTTGCATTTGTCGTTTGTAATTTTCTTCACGCACTGCGGCTAAGTCTCTGCGTTCCTCGGTTAGCATAAGGTCTAACCGTCTTTCCGCATCATTGTCCTCTGGCTGGATCAAGACCCTTGGTGAGGGTAAACCAATTTCGACTGGGACCATGGCTTCAGTGCCATAAGTGAGACTGAACGGGGTTTCCCCCGTACTGGCCTTTTTCAGCGTTCTGTTTGCCCAAAGGACGTGCGGGAGCTCGTCCACCCAGCCGGATCTGTGTTTCAAGAGTCTTTTCTTTATGCCATCGACGATGCTCTTGTTTGCTCTTTCCACCTCACCATTACCTTGCGGGTGTGCCACTGAGGTAAAGGTGTGGGTGATTTGAAGTTCTTTCAGCCACTGCTGTAGCTTCTTGTCAGCAAAGTTGGTGCCGTTATCGCTCACCAGATTCTGTGGAAGTCCAAAACGACAGATAATAAATTCCCAAATAAATTTTTTAATATGTTTTGCGGTTGTTTGGGCTAAAGGTTTTGCTTCTATCCACTTGGTGAAGTAATCGATGGCTACCACTAGGAACTGAACATTTCCTGCTGCTGTGGGAAATGGGCCTGTCACATCGATGGCCCACTTCTGAAATGGCCACGAAGAAGTGACTGGAACAAGTTCGTTCTTCGGGCGATGCGTGTTGGGTGCGTAAAGCTGGCAAGACCTGCATTTTCTAGTGTATGCCAGTGCATCCATATGCATCCCCGGCCAAAAGTATCCCGCATTGTTCAGCTTAGCCACAACAGCGCGGGGACCTGCGTGAACTCCACAGATGCCCTCGTGTACTTCCCTTAAGAGGTAGTCAGCATCTTGGTTGTCCACGCATCTTAAAAGTGGGCCAAGAAAGTTACGTCTGTAAAGGTTGTCATTGATGAGTTGATAATTCAGTGCTTTACAGCGTAGTTTTCTTGCCTGTGTTTTTGATTCTGGTAGTGTTCCTGCTGCAAGGTAATTTATTATTGGTGTCATCCACGTTTCTGTACCGGTTTGGATGACACAAATTTCCTTGTGCGGGACTGATGGTGCTTCGAGGAGTTCAATGCGGATGTCCTTTCCCAAGTGGGTGAAGGCTAGTGATGCAAGCTTGCTTAACGCATCCGCAGATTTGTTTTCGCTGCGCTTAACGTGTATGACTTTACAATCATTAAAATCACGCATAAGGTTTTTGCCTGGGCGAGGTACAGGGCCATTGTGTCGTTCACAGCCGTGTACGTCCCATTTATTTGGTTGGCCACCAGCATGGAATCCACGTGGGCTTCCAAGTTTTTCACTCCCATTTTACGCGCAATTCTCAATCCGGCCGAGAATGCTTCGTATTCGGCTTCGTTATTCGTACTTGGGAAATCCAACCGAATAGCGTAAGTATATTCTTGGCCCGCTGGGTTGGTTAATTTTAACCCTGCGCCTGAACCCTCGTTGTTGGCTGCTCCATCAGTGTAGAGTCGCCAGATATCGTTGATGTCCTGTGCTGGGGAGGGTTGAGCCTCCTCCTGGCACTCTTTCTCCCGCGTAGCGGGGACTTCTGCAATAAAATCGGCCAGGACCTGGCCTTTTATGGCTGGTCTTGGCTTGTATTTAATTGCATATTCTCCCAATTCAATTGCCCATTTGGCTAGACGTCCCGATAATTCGGGTTTGCCTAGAACGTTTGAGAGTTTGAAGTTGGTGAGAATGGTGATTGGGTGGCCCTGGAAATATCGTCTTAACCTGCGTGAAGCGTGTATAAGTGCTAAGACTAATTTTTCGAGGGTAGAGTACCGGGTTTCTACGTCTGTTAGTACACGGCTAACATAATAGATTGGCATCTGGATGCCTTTTCGTTCTGTTAGCAGTACTGCCCCGGTTGCTCTATCTGTTGCGGAAAGGTATAGGATTAACTCCTCTCCCGCTTGTGGTGCTGTAAGTGTTGGGAGTTCGATCAGGCGTGACCGAATCTCCTGAAAAGCTGCTTCCGCTTCTGGTGTCCAGCGGAAGTGCGTTTTCTTTAAGCAGTTTCTTAATGTTGACACGAAAGGAAACGACTTATCTGCATGGTTTGCCAAAAAGCGATTAAGTGCGACTAGTCGTCCATTCAGTGTCTGAGCCTGTTTGATGGTGGTAGGTGATTCCATTTTAACAATGGCTTCGACCTTTTCAGGGTTCGCTCTGAAGCCATCTTTAGTAACAATGACTCCCAAGAACTTCCCTTCTTCCATCCCAAATGAACACTTGCTCGGGTTGAGCTTCATGTTTATCTTTCTAAGCGTGTTGAAAGTTTCTTCAATGTCTTTCAACATCGCTTCTGGCTCGGGGCTTTTGATGACCAAATCATCCATATAGACTTCCAAGTTTCTCCCGATTTGGGCATGAAACTCTTTGTCCATCAGGCGTTTGTACGTGGACCCTGCATTCTTAAGTCCGAAGGGCATCATTTTATAACAAAATGTACCATCGGGCGTCCGAAACGCGGTTTTGTCCTGGTCATCTACGGCCATGTGGATTTGATGGTACCCCTTATACGCATCCAAGAAGCATTTAAGGCGAAATGGTGCCAACGAATCCACCTTAAGATCAATTTCTGGTAACGGATAACAATCTTTGGGGCATGCTTTGTTCAAATCTTTGAAATCTATGCACATGCGCCATTGTTTGTCATTCTTCGGTACCATTACGGGATTTGCAACCCATGTTTGATATCTACTAACGCGTATGATGCCTGCGTCAAGGAGTTCCTTGACTTGGGTTCTACACGCGTTAGTTTGTTCAGGCCCCATTACTCTGCGCTTTTGTACGACTGGCGTAACAGCCGGATCGCACTTGAGCTTATGCTCCGCCTTACTTCGGGGTACACCAGTCATGTCAGCTGGTGTCCACGCAAAGATGTCAGCGTTTTTCTGCAGTAGGCGTTTGAGTAAGGTGCGGGTGGGATCAACGATTGTTGGTCCAATGGTAACGGCCTGGTCGGGGTATTTGCCATTAAAGGCCCATTTTTCCGGTTCGGTGATGGTTGGTTTGGCCATTTTTGGTTTGGGTTTAGATGAGACAGATGCGATGCATACCTGGGGAATGCCAGTGATCATCGCTACACACCCTCAGCTGTTGGCCATCCCATCATGCCGTGGACTGAAGATACCACGGCGTTGAATCTTGCCATCCCGTCTCTTCCGAATAGGATGTCGTACGTGTGGTGTGGCTTTCTCATCACGACAAAATCCACGTCTTCTGTGCGTGAATGATTCCCATCGGTAAGAGTAACGGGGAAAGATAGGATACCCAGGGGGGTTTCTGTGCTGCCATCAAACCCTTCCATTGAAGCGTAGACCGTTTCCAAGCGTTCTTTGTCTTCATCATCCAGCTTGTCAAAGAACTGCCTGTACATCACCGTCGACGAAGCGCCGTTGTCAACAAGAGTGCGGGAAGTGATGTAATGCCCCAGCTGGCTTTTGATGACGATGGGGCCTTCTTTGCTGGGGCCTCCTGGCACTCGCGGGAAGTGCACCTCAACTTCCTTCCACGCGCATGGTTCTGTCATTCGTCTTTTTCTTCCTCCGACCTTGCCATGAACCATGTTGATGCTGATATCGACGGGCTTTCGTCCGTTACCTCTGTACCGGTTGTCATTCCTTCCTCCCTTCCTGATTGATGCCACGAGATGTGCAAGTCTTCCATCCTTGACAAATGCTTCAACAATGTCTTTCAAGGATGTGCACTCTTCAGTACCATGACCCTTTGTCCCATGGAAATCACAGGACTTGCTTTGATCCGCATTAGGTTTCTGCCGGATCAATGGGGCTTTTGGCCATGGCAATTTTTCCGTGGCAAATATCTCCGTGACGCTCTTAGTGAGTGGCGTCCACCGGTTTTTTCGGTTTGAAGGGTGTGTGTTGTCCCTTCCGCCAACAAGAGGGCGAGAGCTGGATGAGGTGTCAAAGTTTACCCTTGACTGCCAAATACCTAGCCGCCTCTTTTTGTTCTGCCGGGCGGTCCTAACGTTGTTCTCCCTTGTCCTCTGCATGTAGAGGTGTGTACTCTGGGGAAGATCCCTTCCCAGTTGCTTTTCCGTCTCGGCAAAGCGCTTTGCCGCCGTCATGATGGCATCCCAAGTTGATGGCATGCCATCCTTACCCGTCAATATGCGGATAAGTTCTGGGTATTCGGCGCCTTGGATGAAGGCGGCGCGAACCAGATCCTCACTTATGTTGCCGAGACTTAGCTTTTTGGAGTTGAAGCGGGTGATGAAGTCTAGTAAAGATTCATCCTCCTCTCTCACGCAGTTGAGGATCGTCCACTGCTCTTCAGTGTACTTCCTCTGTTGGCTAAAGTGCTGGCTGAACTTGTTCTGAAAGTCCGCCCAGTCATATATGTGGTGGACCGGTAAACGATCGAACCATGCCCTGGCTGCTCCGACCAGAGTCATCTGGAACATGTAACACCACGTGGGTTCCGTCCAGTTACTGACGGTAGCCCCCGCAATGAACCTGTTCAAATGGTCGTCTGGGTCGGATAGACCATCATAAGTGCCAATGTTGGACATTTGTTTGGCACTTCTTGGGGCGATTGCTTCCGCAATGTCCCTCGCAAATTTTGACTTTCCCGCATTCGTAGCAGTTGGTCTAAAGGTTTTGGAGAAGTCACGCGGGTTTCTCTCCGCATTTGTTGGTTTAAAGGCTTCCCCAAAATTCCTTTTTGGCTGGGAGTCCGTTTCCTTACGCTTCCCTTTCGCCTTATGGCGAGGGTTTGCGTCGGTATCGGACTCCCTCTCGTCGTCTGAGTACTCGCCCTCGCTGTTCATAATGAGGTGTTGGCGAGTACTGCCGAATTCGTCAGCCTGTTGAACTGAACGCAAGCGTTCGTCCAACTCAGCTTGGAACTCCTTCTGACGTTCTTCGGCCCACGCCTTCACTTGATCTAGTGTTTGGCGAGGGACCCTCGTTCGTTTTTCCAGCTGGGTATTGGTGAACCCCAGTGGAATATTTACTCCACTTGCCCCGGCTTGGGTAGTCGGGGTAGTGTTCGTAATGATTGTATAACCGCCGGTGTTCCCCCCAGTTGCTGGGGTTGTTACCGGGGTTTCTTGGTCGGTTACTGGCCTTTGGACCGGAGTAACGTTAACCATTTCTTCAGAAAATTCGAAAAAACTAAATTAGTTCTAGCTTTTATGCACGGATGGCGCCAATGAAGAAACACTAAGTGAACCCTGGACAGATTATAGATAATCTGGGGGTTAAGTAATGTTTCCCACGGATGAGGTCTAGCTGAGAAGGCTGTTCTTCAGGAGACCTGCAAAACAAACACCGTAAGCTCGTCACTGAGAAGGGGGGGTTCCTCCTTGTGACCACCCTCCGGCGTGAGAATCAGACTAGATTGCTCTGAATATAAGTGTATATTAAGAGATTGCTAGATAACTGGATAACAGATGATCTTACCATTCCAAGATGTTGGAGTATTTATAGCCGAAGGTAGGTTTCCAAGCAGGTACAGCCGGCTGAATAGTATTCCTGTTCTACCAACAGTGGATTATGCACAGGCCATACTGGTTGGTGGATAAGTTACGGCCAACAGTAACAAAGTCGGCTGCACTATTCCACCAACTGTAGATTATGCACGTCCCACCTACTGTGGATTATACGCAGGCCATGCTGGTTGGTGAATAGGTTACGGCCAACAGTAACACTATTCTACCAACTGTAGGCTACGCACGCCCGTCAGTAAGAGTTGGTGAGTAGGCAGCGGCTAATAGTGACAAACAGTACTAGATGGTGCTCCTCCTCGTACTGTTGTCGGTGAGCTGTCACCCTGTGATTGGCTCATGGGTTGTTCTGGTCAGATCTTCTGTCCTATCCATACCTTGGTAGGTATAGTACAAAAGATCTTTCAGAATCATACGGACTGGCTCATTTTGGCGGGATTGTTCCCGCCTTGCTCATTCCTTCATGTGACTACTGAAGTAGCTATTGCCTTGTGCGTGTAGCCCTGCTGTCTGCGGGTAGCCTTCCCTGATGGCTTGTATCCGCAACTGCGGGAACAGGCGGGGTACTTCACCACTGGGAGGCTTTCCCTGCGTATACAGCTTGCGTACTGCGCGTAAGATTCTGTGAGCATGGTGGGTCCTGCGGGAGCAGATGGCCTTTGCGCAGACGTCCCTATTCAAGGTGAGTCTTGCGGGACCAACTGGTCTCTGCTGGGACCTACCTCTTCAGACACTAAACCCAAAAATAAATCTGTGAACGCCCAAAATCGTATTGGCACACGCACAACTTATGATCAAAGCGGCACGAATTCAACCGGTTAGGTTTATTACGATACCGACACTAATGTCAAAAATATATATATTTGAAAGAAAAGGATAACAAAAAAAAGCATCTTAAAAATAAAAATAGGTAGAACTCAGTCGTTGGTAAAAACTGGCCGTTACAGCGACGAGTCGACACAAATTCGGACGTTTTAAATTTGTTTTGGGTTCGTAGCTAAAATAAAGTTCATATTTTCAGAAGAAAATAAAATAAAACAAACAGTAAAACTCGGATATTGTAGCCGAGAGTTGACTCCTTGATCTGCTTCGAACCATTGAGATTTAAATTCCAACGTATGTGAAACTAAAAAAACATGCAAAAAGCAAAAACCTTCTAACACATCAAAGAATGGTTGCAAAAAACAAAAAAATGAAACAAAACAACAAACAGGATTTGAACCTGTGCAACCAAAGAAAGCAAGCCAATGCATTCAAAGATTTCAAGAAACCACTAGACCAACCTTCCAAAAATTGTCTGGAATTATTTCTTTTAAGGTAATCTGAAAAGGCAATTTGTGACACCACCATTTGCTTTTTATCTTTTTATTTTATGTATATAATTTGTGTCACCACCATTTGCTTTTTATCTTTTTATTTTAGTATATAATTTGTGTCACCACCATTTGCTTTTTATCTTATGTATATAATATATATTTAATACACTAAAACACCTTTTGTTAATGTGTCAAACACTCTATACACACACACTTATTTGATCGACTTTAATTAGTAAAGCAAAATTTTGGAACCTTATGTTTAGCCGAATGTCCGACTCGACAAACTCCGATTTAATTCTTCTAGCATACGATTTAGATCTTTTGCGACTTAAGAAGTCCGATTACAATATAAAACAGACAATAAAAATAAACTAGTTATCTACTTTTCCATAGGTATGTTTCTATAATAAACGTTAAACACACCAGTTGGTTTAGCAAATATTCCATTCATCTTTAAATGCAATAACCGGGTCCCTAAGAGCTAGGTTAAACATTTTTGCTTGACAAATAGAAATGGATAGGCTCTCGACTCTCGTTGGTTTATCCAAAAGAAATGTGGAGATGTGTCCTGTCACGTGCCGGTTATGTGGTGAGTATGAAGTAACTAGTGATCATATTTTTACGTCTTGTTATTTCGCTACTTTGGTTTGGGATCCGGTTAGTAGTTGGTGTAATATCTCTCATGTTTCTGTCTTTTCGGTAAAAGATTGACTAAAGATTCGTGTAACTAGTAACCTGGGTCATCGTAAGGATAATATTTTATATGAGATTATTCTCATAGCATGTTGGTGTATATATAAGACAAAGAATGAAACTATTTTTGTGGAAGATCTGAGTATAAAAACAACTTTTTTCAAACATAATTACGTAAATGTTGTCTTTACCTATAACAAAATAGGGGTATTTCATTTTCTTAATATATAAGGAACTTGGAATACAAGTATACAACTCTCAATCGTCTTATATTATAACGTGTGAAGAAATCTGAAAAGAACCTGTGACATATAAGAAGGAATTGAAAGTGAACATATATAGATACATTGTCAACAAAGAACACAATTTAAAATATATAAAAAAAAATCAGGTCAACTAGATAAACACGTAAATAAAGAACACTATTTAAATATTATATACAAAAAAAGGAAAGAAAAAACAGGTTATTTGTAAACGCGTATACTGTGTACATAAATAGTAAATTAATAAAGAAACACGTTTATTCTTTAAATTATGGAAATAAAATATAACCTTTCTACAAACATCAACATTAGCTGTTCAACCAGTCTAAGTACTCGAACGATTCAAATAGTTGATTATTATCAATATTATAGTGTCTAAGAACATTAGTTTTAATAAACGACATGTTTGTTGACTGAGAAAGAAGAACACCCGTAAGTATATAATTTCTTATCGAGATGAATATAGGACATTGAATTTATACAAAATCAACTTAATTATTAGATTAAAAACATTAAATCATAAATCAAAGGTACCTAATACATGAATACAACAATACAACTAAATATCAATTTTTTTTGAACGGCAACTAAATATCAAGTACATGTGAGTATGTAACATATATTTCACTGTTTATATAAATTTAGCACGTGATAAACGAGAAACTAAACTATACTATGCACTTATTGAAGGTTGGCCCCTCAATTCCCATGATTGACATTATTGCCCCCAACTAAATTGGTTGCTAGTACAAGTCACCTACGTACGTCATCACCTTTTAATAGTTCTAGAGGTGAGGTTTGGTCATATCTTTCCATGTCTAGTCCTGGAAAATTGGTGTGGTTATTCATGAGGTTAATGACCCGTCACTGTTTTAAACGGTCAATTTTTTTTAAAAAAAAAAAAACTTATTAGTTCTAGAGGTGAGGTTTGCACTTATCAACAAGTTAATTAGTCTAACTAATTTATTATACGATTTATCCTTTTTAATCATAGTAAAACTTGATGTAAAAGAACACAATTTAATTGAGTTAAAACTAGTTCGGTTTAGTTCGTCAGTAATTTAAATTAAGTCTGTTTAACTGGGAAAAGCACACAATTTTTTCTTCATTTACATAGTAAAACTTGATGTAAAAGAAAATGATTAACCCAATTCCCAAATCTACGTTTCAAGTGAATATTATTATCTAACTTGTTTATTCCCTTGATGTCTTATTGTCTTTTCATTGGTCGTGTAGGTTGGAGCCTATGAGGCTGAAAAGGTCAATATCATTAACTAAGAAACATATTTTTCCTGTTAAGAAAAATCATAATTATTTTCAACGCAAACTATATATTTATCATGCACATGACTTCTAAGTTATCATGTAAAACAAGAATAAAGATGAATCCATAAGAGGATTGCACACAAGACATGTTGACATTATTTGAAAAACATTTTTTTTTACCTAGTGTTTTTTATTGTAGGGTTTGTTTGATTCGTCACAACCATCCATTAGGGACTTGATGTTCTTATTAGCCACCCCCCCCCCCCCCCCCGATCTGCATTCTTGTTTTGTTCATCAGGAACTTACAAGTTTGCTTTTGTTATCTGGATGGATACTTCTAATTATTAAGTCACTCGAACTTACTAAAACTTTCTCATGCAAACATGTTTCACTACTATTAAGTCTCATTCACAATTGACGCATCCAATATGCCTTAATTTATGATATTTGAGATCAGACTTTCTTTATAATTTCATTATATATAATGTAGCCTAACAATGTAAATTTATTATGACACAATAACAAAAACATGTATATTTCTATTTTGAATAGTTGTTGATTGATAGCACTCTTAATATTATTATAGGGGAATTGCAAATACCCATTTATAAACTTACAAAACTGCATACTATATTTCCACAATATGCAATTTTATAAGTTTAGAGGACGATATATGCGATTGCACCTAATATTATTAAGATGACCTTACAAAATTGCATACTGTAGTGTTGTTTACTTTTTGTGATAGTTGTTATTTTTGGTCATGGGTGATGGGCTAGCAATGCGAGGATTGATTTGACTTTGGTTGAATCACGTGGTTCAGACTTTGTGGTTCAATATCGATGGCTAGAGCATATTTTACTGCTCTTGCAATTTATTTAGTTTTTACAAGAAGATTGTTTACAAGAAGCTAATCCGAGGATCAATGCGAAAACAGTTAATAATATAAAAGTGGGTCACGTAGAGTTTAAATAGAAATAAACAAATAATGTACTTCTCTCGTCATTGTTGTTTTTGAAAAAGGGTTGTACTTGCTCGAAACTGATAACTCTGTTTGTTACCAGGTAAAACTACGGGTGAATGAATCGTGAAGATTTACAAAGTGGCGGTTAAGCTGATTTTTTTTACTCTTGGATGGTATTAAGAAATGATGCCTGGCATTGTACAATTAAGCCGATGTAGAAATCTAGATTTCATTTTGAATGTGAATAAGCCCTGCTTGCGGTGCGCACATATGATGTATATATGTGTGAACCCTTGGGTGGGCAAAAGTGAAATTGCACTAATTTTGACGTTATTTTACTAATCTCGTGAAAATAACGTTAAAAGTGACGGACGGTTAATCAGGCATCATGTAGTGGCGTTGATAGCCAAAAGACAAGGGTACATGCACCGATCAGCCGGTGTCCCGATGATTGAGTGCTATGTGCCTTATGTCCAAGGCTTGATGCAAAACTACTATCGAGCCGGGGGTCTCACCGGAAGCAGCCTCTCTATCCTTATGGGGTAGAGGTAAGGCTGTCTACATCTTACCCTCCTCAGACCCTACCATAGCTTTGCTATTGGTGGGATATACTGAGTACGATGATGATGATGATTTAATTAAATCAAAACAAATTAGGAATGAGAAAAAGAAGGGACTTAATAAGTTAGCTAAAATAAACCTTTTTATGTTAAGGAGTCCAACACTAATTACTTTTTTTTTTCTAACGACCAACAAACAGAGAATTACCCAGGTGCTCTATACGTAGTGATTCAATGGCAAAAGACCACCGTCAGCTGGCTCAACCTAGCCATACAGAGTTTTTAAACGCCTTCAAATTATCTTCAGTTTTGGAGAAAACCAGCATGTTCGAAGGCCCACTGTATACCTTCCTATCTTTATGATTTCTTACATTATCGTTGGATAACTATGATATGATTTATAATTAAGTTAATATACATTATTAATATATAATACATGAGTCATGTTATTTCTTTTGCCTGAAAAGAAAATAAAACATGCGGTATGCATATAAACACTTATGATATTTTTCTTGCATGCTATAACATATATTACACATTTTGAAGTTGTTTAAATAAAAGAAGATAAACTTTAGGTGTCTAGTATGTTAAAAACAAAGTCTGGTCTTGTTCGCTCAATATCGTCCGTTCATGTGAAACTTTGGGACCCAATTCACTTGAACGAACACCCAAACCATTTAGCCCCCACAAGGCCACCACCGGCGTTGGCCCATGGTTTTGTTGTTGAGTGATACCACACCGGGAAAACCATGGTTTACACTTCCAATTTGCATTTGCAAAGTAACAACGTTTACATCCAGGTTCATCCACCTATATCTATTTTATATCTATAGAAATCGACTAAAACATGGTTTTTCGTATGTCGATTATATGCTGATGTATTTTGAACACTTGTCACAAGGCTTTGCAAATGCTGAACCATTAAGTGCTGAATAAATAAGAGGTCTGAATGGTTAAGAGACTCTGAGCCAATAAGTGCTGAACCAATTAAGTCTGTTTGGTTGGATATCTGAATAACAATGCAAAATGACTATCTTATCCCTCTAGACTATTTTTTATTGAATGAAATGTAATCGTATTTGGTTACGTATCTGAATGATAAATGATTATACAAGGAAACCACAAAACATCATAGAGAATCCAAATTACATATAATTCCTTTAAAATCCATAGAAACACACTAAAATTCATATAGAAATTAATGGTTTGCGTACACTTTGAATTTTACCCATGGAAACATACTATCCAAATAGAAAATAATAGAAACTATCATAGCTATAATGGAGAATGTGACAGCCTTTATCCACCAATTACTCTAGTAATTTACCAAAAGTTGTGGTTTCGTTGGTCGTCGCCGCAATCATTTCCTAGGCACATAGTGGCTATTGTCTCCTTTAGTAGTTCTTGAACTGATTACATGATGTGTAATACCATGTTTTGTCATCGCCGGCGGTTACCTCTGTTATGTATCCACAGCTGATTTATGTCTCTGCATCAGTGACACAATCATTGAGTGTTATGTTTAATAGCAGTTGTTGAGAATGCAATTATCATGGTGTACGTGATGTGCGTACCATTGTCTAGTTGTTGAATAGGTCCATTGCTGCAGTTATGGAGACTTCAGGAAGATTTTGAGTCAGTACCGTAGCTCCTTATGCCTGCAAGCGGTTCAGGTAAAAATAATTTTGCGCAGAACACTCAGTAGAATAAGTTAAACGGAAACGGTTTTTTTCGGGTAGCTGTTAGCTGTCATAAACCGAAACCGTAATCGAATTCTTTGGGCATTGAAAACCAAAAACGATCGGTTCGGTTAATCGGTTATTGATTGTAAATTCGTTTTGGTCCAATTATCTGCTAAACAAAAACTATGTCTCACGTGTTTCATCCAGTAGCATATCATAGGCATAGGAAGCTGTGTGCATTAACTCTGGGACAATGCTCTAACAACCACTGGTTCAAAAATGTAGTTGATTAATAATAATAATAATAATAATCATCATCAAATTCACAAATAACCTTATAATCTGTCATCACTTGATATCTGTAAAACCCCTAACCCCTATGGATTCATAGATTTTATTCTTTCATTATAATTAGTGGAACAATACATTATTAGATTTTAAAAAATCCAAATGGAGATTAAATATTCAGATGACAATAAAACAAATTCAAGCTTTAAGAGTTGTTTCCGATTATGCATGAAGACAAATCGGACAAAGAACGGAAACGGTTAGACCGATTCTGCATTAAACACATAAGCATACAGAGGACCCACACAACATATTTGCACCCCAAGCCAGAACATCACCACTATGATTGTAGACCGTCTCATCGGTTTGAAAGCGTATAATATATACACAAATTTTATTTCTTTACTTTTTAGCATATATTACCAAGCTAAAAGCTGATAAAGGTAAAAAATAAAAATATTTACTCATTAGATGCAACTGAACGGATTCGTTTTTGTTATTATATTTCAACCAAATTCACATATCATGAACCGCAACCGAACTAGAAATCACATAATGAATTCAGATTTCGGTTCAGTCTTAGAATGAATTCGGTTTGGTCTTTAACAAATTCAGTTTCAGAAAAATACTGAACCGAAACCCACTTTATAGTTATGTCTACTTTTAATGGTTTCCATAACATTACCTTAAATATGTACAACTTGCAACACTATACAAACGCAGATATTAAAGTTGCACAACACAAAGCAAAGAGAGAAAAGTCAGTCAACATCTATACATCCACGATTTCGCCTATTATGTAGATGCAACTGCTTAACTACATACAAATATACAACGATACACAAACCATGATTGGTCTAATACATATCTTCAATCGTATACGCATAGAGCTTTTCAACTTAGTAATTATATAACAACATCAATCATCAATAACTTTGTAACATTAAGCCCTAAAACAACAATATCAAAAGACAAATAATCCCTAAATTTAACAACTTTCTTGAAAGTCGAAGGAATATATCATGAAAGCAAAGAACAACTGCACTTATAATGAAAAATTAATTGCAGAAAACAACATGCAAACAACAATAGCTGCCCAGAACTCACATAATCACCAACCCCTATAATAGTATTATCCAGAACACACACAAACATGAGCAGAGTATAGTCTGGTTATGAATATGCATAAACCAAATCAGAATCATAACACAAAGAAACCCTAAATCGGAATCGGAATCGGAACATCATATAAAGATACAATTTGAACAAAAAACCAGTAGCACTTAAAGACAAAAAAAAAAAAAAAACGATACCTCATACTACAAATCGACAATGACACTATTCAGATCATTGGAATGTGAAGCAGAGACATGAAAAAACCGATCAAAAAAGAAACATATAACTGATGAAATAAGATCAATTAGCCATTCGAACCATAAACCCTAGCTTCTAGACCTAGCCACAAGAGTAAAAACATGATTATTTAGAAATCAATTTAATGACTAGATTATTGAATCAATTGAGAATGGAATAGAAATCGAATGTGAACCTGGTTAGCCACGAGGATGGAATCGGAACATTTTCCTGCTGCTGAATGGTTCAGATGTGCTCTGAACAGTCAAGAGGTGTTGATTTATGTTACCCATTCAGACTTAGAGCCTCTGAATGATTCCAGTCATAGGCAAACAAACAGACCCTAAAACTTTCTCATGCAAACATGTTTTACTACTATTAAGTCTCATTCACAATTGACGCATCCAATATGCCTTAATTTATGATATTCGAGATCAGACTTTCTTTATAATTGTAAGGCCCGTTTCTGGTAATCCTACCTTAGCGTTGGATTTACTCATAAACACAGTTCTAAAATCAGAGTTAATTAAAATTTTCACAGAATAATTAAAAAACTTCATGCATTACATTACAAGACATCGAATCTTGTCTTAACATACAAATTATCCATTCATAGACATAACATAAAACAGTCATGACGCTTCTTCATAGATACCCGTCTCTTTAGCTCATGCCATGTGTCCCTCCTCAAGCCAACTGTCTCAACCTATTTGCCTGCGTGCATACTAAAAGTCAGCTACGCTGAGTGAGTTCTAGTTAAGCAGGTAACATACATTTCATTCTCACTCTTTACATTCTTACTTCCATACATTCCTACTTTTACTTACCTTCATTATTTTATACATACATAACCTTCCTACGTTTTTAAAGAGCATTTCGCTCTATAACCTTCACATATATTATTAGGTATGCAACCCTTCATTCTTCGCCTATATTATTAGGGTAGGCAACCCTTAATTCTTCGCCTATATTATTAGGGTAGGCAACCCTTTATTCTTCAACTCTACATATCATACATACCATTCATACACTACACATATCGTACATACCTTTCTTTCATTCGCTATATCTGTTCTCATATACCTCTTCACATATACGTTTGAACTCTTTCTACACTAATTAAGTATATTTATAAACATCCATACAGCATACACTTACCACTTAAGGTAAGTGTATTAACTAATCACATTGAGTATGCATACAGCCCCAAAACATAACACATAAATGGGGCTAGAAACTCACCTGAAGTCGGTTTCTCTCACCGTTAATTGTGATCCCCTTCCGGAGCTGTGCACGGCTAACTGTGTAACAAGGCATAAGTATCAATTATCTATTTCAACTACTTCTTACATCTAGGTGAATGAAACCCTCAACTAACAAGGGTCCGGGGGCAGCGCTCCTGGTAGCGGGGTCTAGGGGCGGCAGCCCCTAGCAGGGTCCAAGGGGCAGAGCCCCTGGCTGGGGTTGAGTTACCAGGTCATCTCAGAAAAATTTTATTTTCACTAACAGTCCTTTAACAAAAATTGTATCAGAAAATGGATTGGGCCACGTTTTTCATCAATTTAAAAACAATTTCGCATGGAACTTTTTCGCTTCGTATGGAACTTTTTCTCTTCGCATGGTGTCATGCGATGCGAAACAACCTTTTTCGCTTCGCATGGCTGTGCGATGCGAAATAACCTTTTTCGCTTCGCATGGTCATGCGATGCGAAATACCCTTTTTCTTCGTTTTTACCATTTTAAGGCCATTTCACTCCACAACTTTCCCTTAGGACCCAATTTAACCCTTTCCAAGGGTTTTGGGTTGTATCAACTTTGTATACTTGCGTTTTATAAGGCCCGAGCATCACATTTTTACCATATAACACTCTCGTGGGGTTATAACTTATCAAGTTTATGTTTTTCTTCCATCTTATATCCCAATCTATTCTTCTATCGGTTTGCATGTCAAGACTAACCATAAAAACTTAACCTTTTAAACCAAAACCCACCTTTTTGATTCGGGTTTGGTTCGGATCGTAGATCTGGACGTGTTCTTGCCATTCGAAGGCACTTGAACACCAAAATCTTCCTTACTTTTGCTTCGATTCGAATCTGAAATGCTAGAGAGAAAGTGTATTTTTTCTAGTGTGTGTGTTGTGTAAAGAAATGGTGAAAGGATGGGGGATGACCTTATATAGGGGGCCATGGGCCCCACCATCCACATCCATTCCAATCTTATCCAAACACAAACACAAACACGCACACAACCAAACTAACGACACACCGATAATAATAAAACTTTCCGTTATTTATTAATCTCAAAATACGGATGCTACAATAATTTCATTATATATAATTATATATAATGCAGCCTAACAATGTAAATTTATTATGACACAATAACAAAACATGTATATTTCTATTTTGAATAGTTGTTGATTGATAGCACTCTTAATATTATTATAGGGGAATTGTAAATACCCATTTATAAACTTACAAAACTGCATACTATAATTCCACAATATGCAGTTTTATAAGTTTAGAGGACGATATATGCGATTTCACCTAATATTATTAAGATGACCTTACAAAATTGCATACTGTAGTGTTGTTTACTTTTTGTGATAGTTGTTATTTTTAGTCATGGGTGATGGGCTAGCAACACGAGGATTTGTTTGACTTTGGTTGAATCACATGGTTTAGACTTTGTGGTTCAATATCGATGGCTAGAGCATATTTTACTGCTCCTGCATTTTATTTAGTTTTTACAAGAAGATTGTTTACAAGAAGCTAATCCTAGGATCAATGCGAAAACAGTTAATAATATAAAAGTGGGTTACGTAGAGTTTAAATAGAAATAAACAAATAATGTACTTCTCTCGTAACTCGTTGATTTTCATTGTTGTTTTTGAAAAAGGGTTGTACTTGCTCGAAACTGATAACTCTGTTTGTTAACAGGTAAAACTACGGGTGAATGAATCGTGAAGATTTACAAAGTTGCGGTTAAGCTGATTTTTTTTACTCTTGGACGGTATTAAGAAATGATGCCTGGCATTGTACAATTAAGCCGATGTAGAAATCTAGATTTCATTTTGAATGTGAATAAAGTGGTTTATTTAATAAAATCAAAACAAATTAGGAATGAGAAAAAGAAGGGACTTAATAAGTTAGCGAAAATAAACCTTTTTATGTTAAGGAGTCCAACACTAATTACTTTTTTTTTCTAACGACCAACAAACAGAGAATTACCTAGGTGCTCTATACGTAGTGATTCAATGGCAAAATACCACAGTCAGCTGGCCCAACCCAGTCATACGGAGTTTTTAAGCGCCTTCAAATTATCTTCAGTTTTGGAGAAAACCCGCATGTCCGAAGGCCCACTGTATACCTTCCTATCTTTATGATTTCTTACATTATCGTTGGATAACTATGATATAATTTATAATTAAGTTAACATACATTATTAATATATAATACATGAGTCATGTTATTTCTTTTGCCTGAAAAGAAAATAAAACATGCGGTATGCATATAAACACTTATGATATTTTTCTTACATGCTATAACATATATTACACGTTTTGAAGTTGTTTAAATAAAGAAGATAAACTTTAGGTGTCTAGTATGTTAAAAACAAAGTCTGGTCTTTTTCGCTCAATATCGTCCGTTCATGTGAAACTTTGGGACCTAATTCACTTGAACGAACACCCAAACCATTTAGCCCCCACAAGGCTACCGCTGGCGTTGGCCCATGGTTTTGTTGTTGAGTGATACCACATCAGGAAAACAATGGTTTACGCTTCCAATTTGCATTTGTTAAGTAACAACGTTTACATTCAGGTTCATCCACCTATATCTATTTTTTATCTATAGAAATCGACTAAAACATGGTTTTTCGTATGTCGATTATATGCTGATGTATTTTGAACACTTGTCACAAGGCTTTGTGATGGAATTGAGTCTAGTTTGCGCTTGACTAAAACCATCTACAATACACTAACCTTATGATAATTAAACGTAAAAACTTATTATACCTGGTATAAAGGAATTTAAGGTCAGAGTCACTTTGTTGAAGGAGATTCTCTAAAGTTATGGTAATGTAACGTAAAAACTTGAGTCCAGTATAAGTTAGACAATAGCTACCTCTAACTAGTATAACAAGAGCAATAAAAACACAATAGATTTACCTAGGACCAACCAAAGCAGAATTCAGTTGTCATCATAACAAAGATTCAGAAGGTCACATTAAGATTGCCTTTGAACATTTTGATCCCATCTTACAAGTGAAGCAATCGGTAACATTTTGATCCCATCTTACAAGTGAAGCAATCGGTAACGGTCACGGATCTCAATTTTACTTGAAGAAAGTAAAAGGCCCCATAACTAGACTTTCTAAACCCGAACATATCAATGAGTTGCACACATTAAACCAGTTTCTAACATGTATTTTCGTCGCCGCTCAATTTAAGTGTTTAAGTTCCGTCATCGTTAAGAAATATTGTAAATGTTTTTGTAGGTCCTGACACGGGTGGATCTAACAACGTTTCTTGGATCAACCTAACTTAGTGCTAGCGGGAATCACACTAAGTCACCTAAGAGGTCTCGGATCTTGAGAGTTATTTCGGGTAGAGAGAGAGATAAAGCTAGAGAGAAAGTAGTGTGTGAAAGTTAGAGTTTTAGCAAAAGGTTACTTTCTCATGGCATGCTCCCTATTTATAGAGGAGCATGCATGAGAAATCTATCATTATCAAATGCCCCATGGGCTTAATTACATTTTTTACCTTGGGCCTAGACATATAAGTAAATATCTAAAGCCAAATACATACAAAAGTGGCTAGATGGCCCAAATACATAAGTGTACCAATACAAAAGACTAAATAAACAAAAGGGGCCTAACAATCTCCCTCTAGTATTTAGTATTGGAACCCATTGGTGTCGTAGACCAAACATTCGTCCTCGATTAGTGGAAGTTCAACAAGTCTTCGGACGAACTTGTTGAAGGCTTCAACTATCCGGCTGTATTCTGACAACCCAAATCCTCAACGGTCCCCAACGGTGAGTTGTAGAGCTTCTTCACATCCTCAATGTGTAGACCCATAAGCTCGTGTTCGTCAAATACTCGAATCTCGTGCCTATAATGGTAGTGGATGACGGTCTCACCGGTTTTATTATCAAACTCCCAACTAATGAAGTCTCGGAGAGTGTTGGGAAGATAGGGCTCGCCATGATATTTTTCGTGACAGTCTTTTGGTGCCCTATATCTCCACATGGTTCTTGGCTCTCCGGTAGCTGGGTCGATCTCTCGTGGGTTCTTGTACGTTCGGCCCTTATTCACCTCAAAGTCTTTGTAGTCCACCTTCGATTATTCATGTAGATGCGTCTTGACCCAACCTTCTAATGAACTTTCGTACTCACCACGGCCTACAGCTTTTCTGAGTTAGTTGATGTCAAGCTCTGGTAATGACTTCAGCTCGTGGTGGTCGAGGTAGATCAGATCTCCGTTGTATCTTCTAATGGCCCAAACAATGTTCTGCTTATCATACTTCGCATAACAATCAGCCAGTCGTCATGATAAGGGTAGTTGAGCATGCGGGCACACGCACGACTTGACACAATGTGCGTCTTTCTCTTCTTCTTTGGAGGTTCGTGTGTCAAGTCGGCGGCTGGATCTGAGACGGGATCAGCGGAAGGAGCTTCTGAAGCTTGAACTTGAGCTGGCGGTGTATCTGGATTTGGCGAGTAGTTGATGTAGTCGTCGTTGGTGTCTACTGCCTCCTCCGTTGCTGCAAAGAAGTCTGCCAAGCTCTTCCCAGCTTCAATGAATGCATTCATCATACCTGAAATGTTACCTGCAGGGAATATATCTTTATACAAATCATCAATTCGTGAGTCATCCTCCCTGACCTTGGTTGCTGAGTCGTGTGCAGCAGGGTCTTGAGGAGTTTCTTGAGAATGTGGAGGTGATCGAGTGTTAACTCCACCTCTACCTCCTACTGCACCGACCCCTCCATCTCCGCCATCACCTCCACCATTATTATCATCATCATCATCTTCATCGAAACTATCATGTTCGTTGTCGTCCTCATCATCATCACTTTCATCATCATCGTCACCATCATCTCCTTCGTCACCACCACCAGCTTGGACCTAAGGTTGAGGTTGCGGTTCAGGTCCCGAGCTAGTTCCCACGCCACTCCCTGCTTGGACAACCTGTTGTACGATACGACCAACAGTTGCCTCACCTTCAGATGCTACAACCCGTTCAACACGCACGGCCACACTCGGACCTGCGGTGGGTTGAGATCCACCAATCTGAGAAGTCTCACCAGACCTTATCCAACTCCTGAAAATTGCATCAAGTCGATCCTCCAGACCATGAATGTCACCTTCGTATACACTCATGAGGTCTGAGGTGGCTTGATTCTTGCTCACAAAATCTTCGTTTGTCTTCAGTTGAAGCTCATTGAGACGATCCTGCTCCTTTATCATGGCTTGAACGGCCTCCATCTCGGTTCGGAGTGTTGCATTTTCAGCAACCAGTGTATCGAGAGAGGCAGAGGATGCCAGCTGATTTTCTATCGAGGAGACCCTGGAGTTGGTAGCCACTTTCTTAACATCCCATCTTCTGGTAGCATCCTCGATCTTCTTTTTGAGACTTGCTTGAAGTGCATTTGTAGTTGGCAGGTTCATCTTAAGTGTAGCCACTCTATCAGCGAGCTTCAAGTGGTCTGCCCTCAGGTTAGCATTTTTGGTAGCTTCCTGGTCCAGCAGAAGATGTTGATTCTGCACGCGGGTGTGGAGTGTGTTGATCAGGAGGCGTTGACTTCAAATTTAGCCTCGTTCAGCTCTTTCTTCTCCAACAACTCCTGAACCCTTGCCCTCAGCCGCGCTCTTTCTCTTTCTCATCCTCAATCTCCTTTTCTTCATATCCTTAATAAATTTCAGGAGTACAAGTTCTCGTTCGGCCCTTTTGGCATTTGATTCCTCCAGTGCGACGATCCTATCGAGGATAGGATCGCGTACACCGGAGGTGTCGAAGACTTCCCTCTCGTGATGGGTTTGGGTGAAAGGATAGTGGATGGAGGAGTGATGGACATGATGGGTGGTGTGGTTGTCTGGGTGGGAAGTGTAATGGATTGGATGGGTAGTGATAGGGGTGTGCAGGTGGGTGGTGTTGGCTGTTTTTTTGGTGGTGAGGTGATAATGGTTTGGCTCCAAATGCTTGTTGATTGGATAGGTGAACTGAAGATGGAATATGTGAATATTGAAGTGAAGGTGGGCTCAGTGGTAGTTTGTGTGGGTGGTGTTGTGCTTTGGGATGGCTCGGGCTCGGTCTGGGTTGGTTGTTGTTGTGGAGGTTGTGTGGATACTAAGGGTGTGGTTTGGGTTGGTTCTGGTGGAGTTGTGGGTTGTGGTTGTGATTGTGGAGGTGAGGTTTGAGGTTGGTCTTGAGGTGGTGAGGGTGATATTTGAGGTAGAAAGGTTGAGATAGGTTGGTCCTTTGGTGAGGGCTCGGGTGAGTCATGAAGCATGGTTTTGGTTTTCTTGGCCTTGGCTTTCTTTCTGGTTTTGGGTTTCTTATAGGCTGGAATATGGATTTTGGTTATGTCTAGGTCCCTAAGTACTTTGGCTATGGTATATTTGGAAACTATAGGAGAGTTAGAGGGTTTACCTTTGGAGGGAAGCTTGACAACAAGCTTGGGAGGCTTCTTGGAGTCCCTAAGTCTCTTGATACGCTTCAAAAGGGGCTGCTTCTCCTCTTCAACATCAACCGCCTTGCCTTTTCCAGAAGCACCAGCAACAGAAGGCTTGTTAGTAGCCTTCCTCTTCAAATCATGCTTGCCCTTTGTTCTGCCCTCAGCAGGTTCATCAGACGAATCTTGTTCAGCTTCAACCTCAATCTCAGGCTCATCAACCTCTCCACTTTCAACAGACGCCTCATTCCCAGCAGGCTCTGTTTCCTCAAACAAACCGAACTTAGGACCCGGCCTTAGTCCCTCATACTGATATCCCTTTCCTTTGGTGCTCAACAAAACACCAAAAATCGACTACTTGATCTCATTAGCATGATAAGGCTCAGGAAGTGACTTCTTGTCTTTAGCCTTCTTGGAACCCGGCCTAGGAACATCTGGAATCATATCATCGAGAAGCATCTGTACAAACCTCGGGTACATGAGCCATGTAGAGTCAGTCTTTATGTTGGCTATCATGCACAGGAACAATCTCCGTGAATAATTGAACTCCTCCCGTTTTGTCAACGCAAACATAATACGAACCCAGTCTACCCTCATGCTATCATATCCCCCACGTATATCAGCAAAGCAATGGGTCACGATATGAAAGAGAAACCTCCAATATGGCGGGAGGTGTTTCTTCTCCAAGCTCTTCCACTCCGTGTCATATCCCATACTTGTCACAAAGTCTTCCAACTTCGTCCTGTCACCTTTCTCATAAGTATAGTTCGGTTCGTCTTTGATCTTTAACATCCTTCTTATATCCCCTTCAGTAATGGTCAGTTCTCTTCCAGCAACCTTGGTTTTAAATGATAGAGCATCGTCAGCCACTTGGGCAAAGGCCCATAAATCTAACACCCACTTGTAATAGATTGCTGGGTTGGCAGAAATAGCATGTGCAAGAGGTGACTGTCTTAACCCTTTCACCATAGATGTAAATACTCTGTCCTCTTTGTATTTTGGAAGCCTTAGAGCACTGAATTGATTATGACCCTGAAATCAGACCATAAGAACATGAGAATCATAATTGAATAAGAACTAAAGTAGATAAGTTATATATAAGAGTCTTACATATTCACAAGTATTTAACTTAGTTAAAAATAAGCGTATTTAAATACAAAAGGTTAATTTATTATGTACATCTCAGTTTAATAAGTTACAAGATGATTATCGATTATTTACAAGTTCATTAAGTCCATTAGGTCCAGAATATATAAGTTTTATATGTCCATAATAGTCCAAGGTCCAAACAGTCCAGAAAGGTCCAAACAGTCCAGTAGCCTCAGTTTGAAAATTCTGAAAATTTTGCTAAGTGTAAGTTTTTCGCATGAGAATTTCGCATAGGGTCCAGTTTTGCTTCGCATGGGTATGCGAAGCGAAACAGAAATGCGAAGCGAAACACAAATCCCTTTCGCTTCGCATGGGCATGGGCATGGGATGCGAAACAGAAATCCCTTTCGCTTCGCATGGGCATGGGATGCGAAATGGAAATCCCTTTCGCTTCGCATGGGCATGCGATGCAAAATAGAAATCCCTTTTGCTTCGCATGGGCATGCGATGCGAAAACCAATCTTATGCGAAAAAAATACACTTAGCCTTTTTTTGTTTTCCTTTCCTTATGGTCACCAAGACCCGAATCAAAGATCTGGAGGGTTTGAGAGAGAAACCCTTTTGTTTGCTTGGTCAATTGAACACTTGAACCCATGAACTAACCCTAGATCTACAATCTGTACAATTAAACCTATAAACTAACAATTTAATGATGATAATCAAGTTCTAGAGGCCTAACAACAGTTTATATTGAAGATTATGAGATCATATATGAAGATATGAACTTAGATCTAGCCGACGGTTCGTATGAACCGCCGTCTCGATCTCCGTGAACCCATAAATATAAGATGAAAGGATGAACTGATGATCCAAGGTGTTTATGAAATTATACCGAGGGTGTTGGATCCGGATTCATCATCAACTGTGATAATAAGTGGCCGGATTTGAAGATTTACTTGGGAAGATATTAGGGTTTGAGAGTAAAAGGAAGAGAGAGAGTGAAAAGTGAAATGCTTGGTGAATAGTGAAAGAGAAGTTAGGTTGCCCTTATATATAAGGTCAACCTATTTCGCGATATGGTCAAATACAATCGCGAGTATTCACCGAAAATACAATCTCGGTCCTCGGTGTTTAAAAATATTTGCATTTTCAAACCCGAAAAATATTTACCCACCGAATCCAAGCACTTGCTTATTTATTTGATTTTTCTTTTGTTGGTCTGTAACTGCTAACGTTTGCAAGATCGAACCCTTTGACAAAACAAAAACATAAAATAAAATAAACAAAAACAAAAAAACTTAAAAATAAAATAAAAATAAAAACAAAATTAAAATAAAATAAAATTAAAAATAAAACATAAAATATTAAACTATACAAGTACTTAATATTTTAGAAAGTAAAAACAAAATAAAATTAAAACAAATTTTGAGATTATCATTAATATTGATTTAATTTACATAATTTTGTTAAGAATGATCACAACGTGGAATCATATTGATTTGCAAAGCCCTAGATCGCGTTTCCATTTTAAAATTATTGTGACACAAGTTCATCATCGATTGCAGATATTGTCCACTTTTAACTTGACAAGTGTTTTGATGTTAACATGATACATTAAAGGTTCAATTAGGTACGGTACTTATGTGGTCCCCATTTAATCCAACATGTTACTGATTCTATCATATCTCGGGCCTACTTTGTGTTTACATATTACCTCAACTTGACTTAAACCTTTCTTAGTTGATCACAGTACCCTTATTAACATACTTGACACTTTTGATATTGTACACTTGACACTTTTGATATTGTACACTTGACACTTTGTGCTTTGCACACTTGACTCAATCTAGAAAGATTAAAATAAAGCAGAAGATTCAGGGCCTTAATAATCAGATCTTGTATGAGAATAAACAGAGAAAGTCTAAGGCTTGAATCAAAACAAACGAAGAAATAAAGCAGAAATTAAAATCCTAATTGACTCTTTTTCTTGATTTTTCATTTTGTTTTTGTTTTTCTTTTATGACTCTTTTTTTTCTTTTTCTTGCCTTTCTATGAGGCTTTTCTTAACTCAAATAAATTAAAAAATAGACACGGATTTCATAAGATGACTGTGATCAGGTAAAGAGAGACTTGGGTATGACATGTGTAATTACATTTCATCCTTCATTGATATGACTTTAACAAAATCATGCAACCGCTTCATAAGCGTAGAGCCACTAGTATCGGCAATAGTTTAAGTTTATATCACCCAACACTTACTTGTTTGTCAAGACTATCTACACATCGATGAATGACCTTGTAGCCTTTTGTTCTACTCTTTTAACGCGCTAGAATCATTACATACCAATGTACTATCACTTTCCACAAGGTCGGATCAAATTCTTAATAGAAAATTATAAATATCCGACTCCCTCTAAGCAGAAGCTCCCTCTAAATGGGAGAAAACTTTTTGAATTTTCTTAAGTTTTTCTTAAATAGGAGTAAAGATGAAATTAATATTATATATAAAAATAAAATCTTTTTGTTAAGTCAAGTGACTCGATTTTCTTAAAGTAAATTTAAAATCTTTTTGTGATTTAAGGTTAACTCATTTTCTCATTTTCTCCCTCTAAAATTGTGACATATTTTAAAAATATTTATAATTTTAAAATAAAAGATAAAATTTACTCGAAAAAGATCATGCCCAATGATTTAACGAGAAATAAAAATCGTGCATGACTAAAAGCTTTTGTAAAGAGATCTGCAAAGTTAAAGTCAGAGTTGACCCTTTTTATGTTCACAAGCTTACGATCAAAACAATCACGAATAAAGTGTATTCTGATGTCGATGTGCTTGGTTTTTGAGGGCTGGACCGGGTTTTTAACAATTGCAACGGCCGCCTCATTATCACATTTGATCGTCGTATCAATGAAATTCAAACCGTAATCCAGCAGCTGATGCTGGATCCAAATGACTTGGGAACAGCAGCTGGATGCAGCTATGTACTCGGCTTCGGCTGTGGAGGTGGAAACAGTAACTTGCTTCTTGCACTGCCATGAGATCAACTGACCACCCAGGAATTGACATCCACCCGATGTTGATTTTCTATCCAAATTACAACCCCATAATCACTGTCGGTGTAAGCATGAAGTTCAAGAGGAGACTCTTTTGGATACCAAAGTCCCAAACGTGGTCTACGCTTCAGGTATCTGAAAATACGTTTGACAGCTATCATGTGGGATTCTCTTGGGTCTGACTGATATCTAGCACACTGACAAACAGGGAACATGATGTCTGGTCTGCTTGCAGTGAGATACATCAGTGAACCAATCATGGACCTATACAGGTGTTGATCGACTGGTTTTCCTGATGGATCAGGAGCGAGAACAGGTCGCGTCGCGATTGGTGTCATGAAGGCAGATGAGTCCTTAAACCCGAACTTCTGAACAATGTCATGAACGTACTTTTCTTGATGAATCAAAGTCCCGTTCTTCTTTTGTTTAACTTGTAAACCTAGGAAGAAAGTCATTTCCCCCAAGGAACTCATATCAAACCGTTGTTGCATAACCTCTGAAAACTCCTTGCACAGATCCTCATTCGTGGACCCGAAGATAATATCATCAACATACACTTGGACTAGAATCAGGTCACCCTTAACCTTCTTGACAAAGAGAGTCTGATCAACAATTCCTCTTTTGTAACCATTCTTCACTAAATGGTCTGCCAGTGTGGCATACCAAGCACGAGGTGCCTGGTGGAGACCATAAAGTGCCTTGTCAAGTCGGTAAACATGATCAGGATGATCTGGATCTTCAAAGCCTGGAGGCTAACTGACATAGATTTCTTCTTTTACTTTCCCGTACAAGAAAGCAGTCTTCACATCCATTTGATACACTTTGAAGTTCATGTACGAGGCGTATGCCAGAAAGATACGAATTGTTTCTAATCTGGCTACCGGTGCATAGACTTCATCATAATCAAGTCATTCACGTTGCCAAAAGCCTTGCACAACAAGCCAGACTTTGTTTCTTATGATAACCCCTTGTCATCCTTTTTATTACGGAACACCCATTTCGTTCCAATCGGTTTCTTATGTTCTGGCTTCTTCACGTGTAACAACTTGGGTTTTCCAACGAACGAATTTATACTTATTATCCGACCCGTATTATATTAGGGGAATTTATCATTGAAAGTAATCACGCTTATCAAGAAATTTTATTAATATTTATATTTGTTTATCATGTTTATTTAATATATATATATTTATTAACTTTGAAAGATATACAATTTTTACCCGAACCTAAACTTTAACCCTCTAATGTTTCCACCTTCAATCTATAGGGACTAAAATGAAAACATTCTCTTTATGATCCCTTTACCCAGAACCGAACCCATGACCCGTTAATCCAAACCCGTGACCCGTTTAGCTTGCTTGATGCACAATTTTCGTTCTAAACATGGAATTGAATCGTGATTTTGATTCCCCGTATCCATATCGGCCTAAAACAACTCGTTAATTAAGAAACAAGATTCATTGAGATACAAATTTGATTATAAACCCAAACTGCCAAGACCTAAAATTAGCTATATAACCTAGGCTTGATTGTTCTTCAATTGTTCACGTCTGCACGTTCATAGTCTCAGCGCCGATCAAAACCCTATTATTAATTGGAATATCGTAGCCTCGTTGAGCCCGTTCATCATCGTTATCCGTCGGCCCTGTGGACGTCAATTGGAATGCGTTTAATCATCTCAGTAGGTAATTAATATGTGCAGTAGATTCGTCCAACCTCGTTTATCATTAACCCTAACCTAAATTGTATAAACGATTAACGGATTGATCGATTGATTGTTTTAGGGTTCTTGGATTAATCTGGTTAATCCTATTTCTGTATATAAATATTCGTTTACAATCTTTTAACAGCTGACACCCTAGCCCAGTTGGCTAGGGTGTGTGTGCTAAACGTTGGTCCGGCGGAGGTTGCGGGTTCGAGTCCCGGCCGGCCATATACTTTTTGGATTTTTGTTTTAATGGTTTATAACCTATTTTTAATGAAATATAGTATATTATAATTAATATTAATTGTTAGATAAACAATATTTTATTCAAACCGACTTCCGAAGTTAAGCTTTTCGTGTGAAATAATCTCGTTACTAGTTTTCGTATATGTGTGTGTCTATATATATATATATGTATCTTATTATTAATAATAAATCATTATTTTGTTATGTTGAAAACCGACACTAATATTGATGTTCTTATTGTAAAAACGTCTTTATAAATTCGCTCGTGTGTATATAAAAATATCTATATATACATGTATATGTATATATGTACGTATTATTTTTAAGCATATTAAAACGTATTAAAGGTGTTAATTATATTTTTACCATCGAAATTCGTTAAGGATTCTAAAATATAAATTTTATGATAATTATATAATTTAGCGTTCATTATTAATATAGAATATCTTAAATTGTATTTGTTCAAAACTAATTACTCGTACAATCGATTAAACGTTAAACAATGATTTTATAATTAGACGATAACAAAAAAAATCTGTAGAGATCAACCGTTCAATCCATAACATACCAAACATATTTGTAACTCAAATCATATCGAATCCTAAATTCATTATATGTATTATATCGTCTATAATTAACTAATCATATCATTTAATTAGGATTCTTGTCGGTAATTCTCGAAGAGCGTGATTATCGTTCGTGTTGTGTTCATTCTTGTTTGGCTTAATCGATCAGGTGAGTTTATCATTCCCCTATTTTACTCAGTTTTCTAAATGTTTTGGGGACATGTGCGTACGTATTCTTACTTTCATACTATATATATTCAAACAAATGCATACGTGTTATTGTGAAGTGATTTAATCAAACATACGTGTTACTTGCTTACTTGTGTTACTATTCAATCAATCATATATTGGGATTACTATTCAATCAACCATATAGCGGGTGTTCCTGCTGGTGACCAATGCCCGATTCCCTTGGCAACGGTCCACATACTTGTTTACAGTTTGATTTTATTATTCGCACGTATCACTTTACGCTTATTTTATTGTTGTGACAAACAGGTGATATTCTCACTTAACTTTATGTTGACAAAAAAACTCATTTTTATACGCATATGCAGGTTACTTGTATGGAAGATTGAAACTTGGACACGTATACAAGACTTTAGGATGAAAACAAGTTATTTATTTGAATTCATATCTAGTATTTAAATTGGTTATTGTATTTGTAAACATGTGTGTTTATTTGAATTTAAGTAATTAAGTAGATATTATCTCTTTTATATTATGATAGTATCTTCGAGCTGTGAGCAATCGGATCACGCCCCGGCATTTCCGCCTTAGGTTGGGGTGTGACTTCACGAGTCTCCAAACACTCAGCTTCTTGAAATGTAACAGCTCCTCTTGCATGGCTTCTACCCAAGAATTTTCTTTCAATGCTACTCGATAGTCCTTGGGCTCGACCTGTCAAATAAAACAAGCAAAAAGACATTTGTTAATGTTACCGAAAGTACTGCGTGTCTGAATGCCAGCGGATGGATCTCCAATGATGTTCTTAGTCGGATGTCGACGATGGATCGGTAACTGAGGAATTTGCTCGACATGCTCGACTGGTGTTGCTTCAAGCTCAGTTGATAAGCTCTCTATAGGATGAAAAACGGTAGTCACATTGACCGGAGCAATTGATTGAGGATCACCTGCACCTTCTTCTTGATCAACCAAATGTTTTTGAGCAATGGGACCATCCCACAGGTTGTCATAGAATGGCACCACGATTGTTGGAACTGAAGTCGAGTCGGTGCTGCCAGAAGCTCCATTATGAACTTGTTCATTCTGCACATTTGCTTGATCAGTTACTTCAACATTACCATGATTTTCTTTTTCCGAGGGAGGTGTAGGAACTGATTCAACCACACTTAGTTCTGCTGGAGGATCCACCGCTTGATCAGTCTGGACATTTTCAACATGATCTTCCACATTGTCAGCAGACACATACGAATCGGTATCTGAATCGGAGGCGTCTTCGACTGTGGGCATCTTGATAGTAACTGCTGGTTGCTGAACTTCATATGCTGGGGCTGGTTGATTAGCCACATGTGAAACATTTAGTATAGGAGCGGGTGCAGCTACATTGACATCTTCCAGACCTCTCAATACGACATTCATTAGGATTGACTGATCATCTTCTGCTTGAGCTGGTGTTGTCACAACGGTAGGAACAGGAGAAACAGCCGGTGCTGTATACATTCCTCGAAATTGCTTGAACAAACCTTCATAGTCAAACATCCAATTTGGACCTATGTGTGCATCTGTAGGGTTCAATTCTTGCCAATCAATATTGTACGATTCCAGGATCACTCGTGTTTTCTTGTTGTAGACGCGATAAACACTTTTGTCTGCAGAGTATCCAACAAAGTAGCACTCATCCGCCTTTTCTGCGAACTTGGAAGTTGTAACAACATTTGTCTGAAGCACGGTGCAAGGACATCCAAACGTCCTGAAGAAGTTAACCCTTGGCTTGTTTCCATAAAAGACTTCATAAGGTGTCTTATTCAATCTTTTATTCAGCAACACACGATTCTGAGTAAAGCAGGCAGCATTGATGGCTTTACCCCAGAAAAACAAAGGAAGTTTGGAGTGTGACAGCATGGTTCTAGCAGCTTCAACCAATGTACGATTTCTTCTTTCAGCCACCCTAGTGTAAGGTGTGCTGAATTAACGAAGGATCCCTTTGTTGTGACAGAAGTCGTTGGCGGTTTTGTTGCAGAATTCAGTTTCGTTGTCACTTTAGATACACTTGACTCTTTTGTCTGTTTGATTTTCAACTAATACGATAAATCTGAGCAGAAACTGAGATGTCTCATCTTTGTGCCCTAGCAGAAAAGTCTAACTGAAACGCGAGAAACCATCAGTAATAACCAGACAATAAGCTTTTCGACCTATTGCCATTGGTTGCACGGGACCGAAGAGATCCATATGTAACAATTGAATGGTGGAGTTTATGGAATTGACAGTTTTGGGTCTATGAGGGAGTTTGTGCTGTTTGCATTTTGAGCAAGATAAACACTTTTCAACACAATGAAAGGATTTTACAGGCAAACCCCTCACATGGTCACCTTTAACCAACTTGTTCAAGTTCTTAAAGTTGACGTGACCTAAACGTCGATGCCATAAAGATGAATCGTTCTCCGAGGCCTTGGACATCAAACACGAAGTAGTATGCGTTGTATAATTACTTCTCATGTCCAGAATGTAAGCATTGTTGTGCCTCGGAGTACGCAACACAATCCACTCTTCAGGGACTTTAAAACCTGGTTTAAGAATAAGACATTCATTTTCTGTAAAAAGAGTAGAGAATTTCTTATCACAGATTTGGGAGACACTGAGCAGATTGTGGTTGAGCTGTTCCATAAGATTGACTTCATCAAAGGTCAATGTACCATTGAAGACCTTGCCTTGTTTCGTGATTTCTCCTCCTATGTCACCAGCAAAGGAGACATGTCTGCCGTCGAATGGGTTGATGTCAAACAACAGGGACTCATCTCCTACCATATGTCGGGTGCAGCCACTGTCCAAATGGGGCAAACTGGTGTAGTTATCATTAAAAGGTGGTGGTACGGCAGTGTAATCGTACCCCAGCCCCACTTTCACTTTAGTACTTTTCTGGGCTCCTATAAGATCATCTAATTTCTTAGATGATGCTTCAAATCTTTCAACTTGTTTTTCTTTTTCCCTTTCATCAGAAGCATCAAATTTTAACTTTTCAATTTCATCTTTCAAATCATTTATTATGTTTTTATAATATATAACGTCATGCTCCTTCTTGAAAATTTTAAGTTTAAGATTTTCTACATCATCATGATGAGTTTGAATCTTTTCAACGTAAATCTTGTCAGCCTTAACATATTCAACATTTAATTGTAGAAGTCTTGCATTTTCTTTCAAAACTCCGTGCTGAAGATATCTATAATATGTAACCTTATTTACGCAAGCTTGAGAACAGAGATTTTGATTTACCCCATCGAGGGGTGATGCATCGAAACTTGCAGCGGCAGATGAAGAAGCTTCATGGTTGGAAGAGAAAGCCATGTCAGCCATGTTGAGAGGATTGTTGAGCTCCTGAAATTGATCATCTCAATTCACAGTCTGGACCTCCGTTTGAGAGACAAGGGCCCTTGAGGTTGAGCTTGGGTAGCCCTTGTGTGGATGACCTCCATTTCGTGGAGCAGAGCTGCTTGGCTTGTGCACTTCATGCTTCTTCCCGGCTGACTTACTGTTCTCTTCATCGGTCACCTCAGTCACACGAATATCGTTTGCTGGTTTGGGAGGATTTGTGCACTCCCTCGCAAAGTGACCTATTTCACCACAGTTGTAGCTTCAAAGCTTGTCTTTATCAAACCCAATTCTCTTCCAGCCAGAATCCTTGAAGTTGTCTTTCCCATACGTCTTCATGAAGTTTGTGGCTCTGTGAACTGCCATAGCCATCTGGTACTTGATATCCATCTTCTCAAGATCCTTCTGATTGACGTCCTTAAGATCCCCAATCTCAAATTGTGGTGGCAACAGGTTTCCCTTCATCAAACCTTCATGGGTTGAAAGAAATGCGTGAACCAGTGAGACATTTGAGTCATTCAGCATCGAGAGAGCTTCATAGTAACTTGAACTTCTACTTGGCTGAGGTTTTGAGGATGAGGTGATCCCATGAGCCTTCAAAGCTTGTTCAACCGCACTATCGACTGCCTTTTGAAATGAACTAGAACCAGATGAAGCAGACTGATTCCCGGTTGAGATAAATGCTGTTTCTTGTGGAGCAATAGATCATGAGTACTTTGGAGTAGTCACTGGGTAAACATTTTGCTGAGTTTTGCTAATGAAAGCAGTTGGCATAGAAGATGCAGTACTCACCCTAACTTGATTCAGAGAACTCAGATGATTATTCATTCTCATTTGCTCGTCCATTTCAAGCGACTTGATAGTGGAAATCAAATCAGTGTTTAGCATGGCATTTAGATTAGTGGTTCTCTTGATTGTCACAGTGTTGGTGTTCCAACTATACGGCAAGGAATTCATCAACTTGTGATTTACCTCAGAGTTGGTGATGTTGACACTTCCAGCCCTGACTCTTACCATCAGCTTCTCAAACCTTTTTACCAAGTCCATCACAGCTTCACCTTGACGATGGTTGAACATGTTGAATTCTTCTTTCAATAGTGCTTTCTTGTTTTCCCTAATCTCAACATTTCCTTCAACCTTCTCAACAAGTGCATCCCACAAACCCTTGGCACTTCTGTGTTCACGTAGAGTCTCAGTAATCTCATTTGATAGACAAACGGTTAAAGTGAGATAAGCTTTCTTGTCTTGTGCTAACAAGTCCTTATCCTCTTGATCATAATTTTCAAGAGTCTTTAGTTGTTCCCCAGCTTGAGTGAGAGTCACGGGAACATGATGACCTTGTTCAAAGCATCTCACTAAGTCAGAGTCAGTCAACGAGATAAAGTTCATGAACCTCCATTTAAAATCGGCAAAGTTATCATCTAATGTCATGTACTTTGGAGGCTTTGTAGGAGTTCCCACTTGGTTTTCTAATAGCAAATACCCCTTCAATAACTCAGAATCAGTGCTCGTCATGATCTCGGAGTCTCAAACACTTAACAGTCTTTAAACAATTTTGAATTTTAAACCAGAAAAGAATTTCGCGCGAAACATTCTTTAAACGAAGCGAAAAACTTTTCCCAAGGGAAGCGAAAAAGTTTTCCCAGGCGAAGGGAAATGCTGATGAACAGTGAAGCGAAGCGAAATACTGCGAAGCGAAAAACTTATGCGATGCGAAAACTTGTGCGATGCGAAACACAATGCCAAGCTAAAAGATCTTGTGCGAAGCGAAAAGCTATGTAATGCGAAAATGTCGTGAGAAGCGAAAAACTCAAATTTTCCAGAAGTAATCTTTCTTGGGATCTGTCCACCTAATCTTGTCAGTTCTGGTCAAAGGTTGGTACACTGATTTTCATGTCATGCGAAGCGAAATTGTTAATTTATCATTTTTATCAATTTTTCAAACTCGTAACACCAATTTTAACACTTTTAAACCCAAAACTTTTAGATCTAAGGCTAGTACACTTGTTATTTTCACCAAGAACACACTCTAAGACATGATGATCAACTTGAAGCCAAATCTTTTTGTATTTTTCTTGTTTTTGTGAATTTTCTTTGCAAGAAGCTTATCTTTCTTCTTCTCAAGATCAAAACCCAAGGTTGTAATCTAAAAACCCTCAACTAGTGAGCCGAAGCTCTGATACCAATTGTAGGTCCCGACGCGGGTGGATCTAACAACGTTTCGTGGATCAACCTAACTTAGTGCTAGCGGAAATCACACTAAGTCACCTAAGAGGTCTCTGATCTTGAGAGTTATTTCAGGTAGAGAGAGAGACATAAAGCTAGAGAGAAAGTAGTGTGTGAAAGTTAGAGTTTTAGCAAAAGGTTACTTTCTCATGGCATGCTCCCTATTTATAGAGGAGCATGCATGAGAAATCTATCATTATCAAATGGTCAATGGGCTTGATTACATTATTTTCCTTGGGCTATTTCCCTTGGGCCTAGACATATAAGTAAATATCTAAAGCCAAATACATACAAAAGTGGCTAGATGGCCCAAATACATAAATGTACCAATACAAAAGACTAAATAAACAAAAGGGGCCTAACAGTTTTTATAAGCTCAGAAACAATGATTATAACAAAAGAAATTTAACTAAATGTTTAATTTATATAAAGTAATACCAGAAGGAAATACAAGTTAAAAGTAAATAAATAAAACAGATTTATAAAAGAAAATATTTTAGGAAAGAAAAATAATTTAAGAAAAGAAAATAGAAGTCCGGAGAATTGGTCTAGTGGTAGAGGCCGTGGAGATGCAAGTTCGATTCCCACTTAAGTCAATTCGAAGAACATCTATGTGAATTGAATGGACGAAATTTGGCATTAATCCCGGTTCGAACCCGACAGGGGGCGAAGGTTTACGGATTCCATCTGGTTCCCACGCATCATGAGGGTACGTACAGTCTTACGGCGGTTGAGAAGTTAACTTTGAATATAGCCCCGAAAGAGTAGATTTATAAGTAAAATTCTCAAAAAAAATAAAAAAAAATAAAAAGCATGGGCCGACATCACCTTTCATATTCCTTTCAAGAGGCCAGCATGGGTGCGGCCGAAATTTCAAGATTCCGTAAGTCGATTCGATTTATATTAATAAAATTGATACTGAATATTATATATTATTTTATGAAAAATATATTACATATTAACTAAAAAGTTATGAAACTGAAAGCAAAAATAGGTGCCAAGTTGTTTCTTCACTTCACGATTCGAATTGGCAAATGTCTAATAGAACCAAATTCACTTTGGCTCGGTTTAAAATAAAAACCGTCAAAACCAATTCAAAGCCAATTCAAAGTTTATATCATCTGTTCCTAGATTTGCTTCCTTGTTTTGTTCCCAACATTAATTGGGTCGAGTCATTAACAAACTTACAAGCATAGACTATGGCTACATGAAAAAAACATAGTTATTCAGTCAACATCGGTTAAACCAAGCAAACCAAATTCACAATTCGGTTCCATTTCTATGGTTACAAATACGGTTCAACTTCGGATCTTTTCGAGTTTCATTCATTTTTTCACATCCTTAATTCATTTTTTTATTGATAAGTTAAAAAACCAAACAATGAAATAATAATTTCCAACACCTAAGGATGCAAACAAGCCAAGTGGCTCGCGAGCTTTTCGAAGTCGGATCGAAAAAAAAGCTCAAACGAGCTGAGCTTGCTCAAGCCGAGCCGAGTCGAGTATTAATCTCAAACAATGCTCGTTAAGTTATCCCGCCAGAGCTCAGTCTTGTATGAGAAGCTTGTTTAGGCGCATCATGCCTTGTGTATTTTTAAGTATTTACTTTTTTCTAGCTTCTATGCATTAATCACACTGTACAACCTAGCTCGAGCCGAAGTTTGACTATGGTTACATAAAAAACAAAGTTATAAGTTAAATCGGTTAAACCGAATTCAAAAACATAATAATTTTCCAAATACCTGGGGTGTGAACGAGCTAAGTCGTCCACGAGCTACTCGAGATCGCTCGAGCTGAGTCTTATATGCGTGTAGATGATCAAACCTTAACGAGCGTTCTGTATTTTTAAATTTTACATATTTTCGACTTATATGCATTATTTTCACATTACATAATTAAGCTAGAGCATATCTTTGACTCGTTTAATGTGCTACACGAGCTCAAGCTAAGTTTTAGCTCATTTAATGTTTTAATAATATGTAAAACTAATTAAAAATGTATATGTATTCTAGCTATCAAATACTTGAGTTCGAAAAAACTAACTCACGAGCCGAATTTGAGTTCTACGTCAAACAATAAAAAAAGGAAAAAGAAACTTGCAAAGAGCTGTGCTCGAGTTTTCGTAAATCAAACCAAACCAAGCTTTCGGTCTCGACTCAGCTCGTTTGCATACCCGCACCCAAACAATAAAAAAACAACCGCAAATGAGAATGACAACCGCGTTCTCTCATCAACCAATCCAACATCCCAGATCTTCTTCCAACCCCCCTATAAATACACTCACTCACTCACTCACTCACTCACTCACTCACTCACATCTTCCTAATCACAAAAACCTTTCACACCCAAAAAAGTATTATCACAATTCACAATAACCCCCAGAATTTACAAGCATGCTATTAAGAAGCTCATCAAACCCAGCACTCAACTCATGGCTGCAACACCAACAAAACCCAATATTATTACCTTCACCCACACTCTCCTTACACTCATCAACCCCATCATCACACGACTCGCCTAAAATGATATCCAGAGCCTCATCAGAGAGTGACTTAATCACTCTTTTGTCTCTCTCTAAGCGTAGAATATCCAACTCCAACTCACTGAGTTGTTGTACACGTATGTTTGCTTCTGTGGCAGTTGAGGAGGATGTGGAGGCCGAGGAGAAGGAGAGTGAGTTGTTGTTTTCGAGTTCTGGGTTGGTGGAGGATGGTGGTGGTGGTGGTGGTGGGTATTTTAATGGTAGTGATGATACTGATTTGTATTATCAGAGTATGATTGAAATGAACCCGAGTAACTCGTTGGTTCTGACAAACTATGCCAAGTTTTTGAAAGAGGTATGTACAATATAATTCTACTTTATGTATTTAGTTATTGATCTTATTGTATAATTATCGTGTTTAGAAGGTATTCAAGGGTAATATTATTTTCTGACTAGATTAGTCGTGCAAATCTAGCTTTGCTAGGCTTGAGCTCGGCTTTGTTTTGACTTATAAGAGCTTAAGCTAGGCTCGTGAGTCATTTTTTAGTCTCGGCTAGTTTATTATATAAATTAATTAATTTGAATACATTTTTAATTATTTATATATATATATATATATATTTTTTGAGAAAACATTGATGAGTCTAAGCTTGGCTTGAGTTGGTGCGCATGACCTTAAATGAGCTGAAGTTTAGCTTGAGCTCGGGTGGGTAATATGAAATTAATATATAGAAGTCTAAAAGAGTTAAAACTTGAAAATACATTAGGCTTGTTAAGGCTCAACAAGCCTAAATGATCTTCCTATACAAGGCTCGAGATCTGGCTTGATTACTAAATGAGCTTTGTTTGAGGCTTAGGTCGGGCTCGATAAAGATCGGCTTGTTTTAAGCTTGTTATTGATCCAATCTCGAGTAGTTGGTGAATGGCTCGGCTCGTTTGCACCCCTGGACCAGATCTAGATAGCATAATTGATTTCCAAGCAATTGGTTAATTGTTCTGTTCGGTTAATTGAATTATATATACGATATAATTTATGTTTTATTAGTACTAGATCCAGATACATAATTTTTGTTAGGGTATGCATTTGCCAGCTCGGTCCGGTTATGTTTTAGTTTTCAACTGATCCGTTCGGTTATTAGGGTATTTAAAGTTTAAACGATAGGTTCATTGTTGGGTTCGGTTAATTCGGTGATGGTTTGGTTAAATCGGTTACTTAAGAGTGCTGATTGATGGTTTCAATTCTGAAATAGGTGCGAGGCGATGCTATGAAAGCTGAAGAGTACTGCAGCCGAGCAATACTGGCTAACCCTAACGACGGAACTGCTTTATCAATGTATGCGGATTTGATCTGGGAGACGCACAAGGATGCATCGCGTGCACGCAGTTACTTTGATCAAGCGATTAAAGCTTCCCCAGACGATTGGTAAGACGGACATCTCATAGTAATCATTAAATTCATATATTTTAATTGTTTCAAGTTTCGAGTTTAACGAAGTTTTGTATTAATGATGATACAGTTATGTTATGGCTTCTTATGCTCGGTTTCTTTGGGACGCTGAAGACGACGAAGAAGAGGAAGAACAAGTATCGGATTCGATGTCAACGAGTTTTTCACAACAGTTTCCAGTTGCTCCAATGACTGCAGCATCATGGGGTTGAAGAATGAAGATGAATGAGATTATGATGTTTATAATGAGAGATGTTAACTGGTTAACATTTATCACACAATTAATTGGACCATTTAGTGTTGAAAGGGACTTAAGAAGGTGCACCAATTAATTGCTTGTTTGAACAACTTTTGCTTTGGATTGTAGTGTAAAATAATATCTGGTGAGCATGTAGTTGTGTTGGAGTTTTTGTGAATAAAATATCTTGCAAGTATGTGTTGCACATGGAAGTGGTTGTGTGAGTGGGACATTGTACAATGATATTGCCTCCTTTTTTTGGCATTGTTTTTGCTAGAAAAAGATCTGATGATGCTTTTTAAGTTTTTTTTTATCATCAAAAAGATTTTTAGGATTTTTTGTTTGAGCTAAAACACAATCTAATTCACTAAATATGCTAGGGTTTGCGATTTTCGACATGACAAAGATATTACATGGATACAATATTTTGGGTTATGTTTACACGAGGTTTGGTTGTAAATGAGTTAGCCGGGTCTAACTTGGTTAATGTCGATTTTAAATATTTATATAAATTATTGAATTCTTTTAACTCGGTTACAAGTTACAGCTATGGTGTCAACTAATGTAATTAACTTTTGGTAAAAACTAAAAACTCACCAGTAATTCAAATTTAGTTTTTGTTGATTTGACTTGTACAAACATTCTAGCTGGGTTTAAGTTCAAGGTAGCTTGCTCATTGGCTTACTAAAACTCTTATTTATGTACTTATATAATTTGGTACTATTGTTAACCAGTTATTTGGGATTTATATGATAAAATTTAAGTTGAATACAAGCTCAACTTTCATCTCGGATTGAAGATTACGAGACAAGCCAACATGTTCTAATTTTTATGAGCCTGATCGAGCACAAGTTGATAAATGGCTTGGCTTAGCCTGACCCTTGAAAACAACCCTAATTACAACTTTAATATAACTGGTTTACAATGTTTTTAACCATCATATTATAACTTACCGATCCATTTTGACTCGTCAAAATTGTGTTAACCTGTTAGATGAACCGGTTATACAAGTCGTGTTCAGACGACATGACTTTAATCATGTTCGGGTCAAGGTTGATTTTGTATACGAATAAATGTATTCACATTGTCTAGGTTCATCGAATTTGACTAGTCTAACACGCTAATAACCATAAAGGTATATGTGGTGAGATGATCAACCCGTAGGACCTTAATCTAGTACAACCATTGAATTTTAATCAATGGCTCCTAGTTGAAATACAATTGCATATACATTAATGTGTTTACATGTATAACAAAACATTGAATGGTCTCCCACTTTTGTAATCAGGATACATGCTAAGAATACATTAATGTTTTGCAACTGTCAATGACATTGACAATTTGAAAATAGAAGTGTGTGATTATTACATGAGGATTAAGACATGCTAGCTGTGTTTAAAAGCTTGAAAAGGACCCTTAAAATTGTCACCTAAAGTTTAATTAGTGACCATATAATTATGATGACGCAACATTATAATAAGTTAAGAAGTACGGTTGTAGTATTTTAGACACACCGTTAAAGAATTAGAAAAACACACACATAAGGTATATTTGGAAGTAATCCCACCGTGTTTTTTTTTTTTGCATTTTCTACTCGATTTCATCATTTGTTATTGATTGTTCTTCATGGACGTTGCATTATTCATCGTTTATCCATTAGATCTAGGTGTTTCCGCCATCTAGTCCTTGTTTTTGACCCATAGTTGTTTGGTCCGAGTGTTATATACTTGTATGGTGACATACATTGCTTCTTTGACCAACTCCTATGAATTGAGATTGGCAGCTTTTGGTTTGTTCTTGTAAGTAAAATATCTAATAAGCATGTAGTTGTTTGGAGTTTTTTGTGGATGAAATATCTAGTGTGTATGTGGTATGTACTTGAGTGGGCCATTGCAAATAATGATGTTACTTACTTTATTTTATGCTTATTTGCACCCAAAAGACATTTCTACACTGTTACTTGACTCGTTTATGATGAAACATACTCGAGTCTACTCGTTTACAAATAAGCATGCGGTGTATTTAAAGTCCAGAGAGACTTTGAAACTAATATTACTTATTTTCTCTATTGCTTTTGTTAAAAAAAAATGAAAGAATTGATGATACTTATTCGCATTTGATGGCCGGGTATTAATTTCGTATATCATTGTGTTAATTATATAGTTTTAGCTATTTATTAGTATGAGCAATGGTACTTCATACGTGTTTATTGTGTTACAAGTCATTGGATGTAAATGCGGTTAAATTGGACTTGTACGAGCACAGGATGAAGTCCCAGGATGATGTGTGATAGCGTATGATCAAAACTAAAGAATTGGATAAAAGTTGATTTCAGCATATCATTTGCTAAAAACAGAGTATCATATGCTGAACATAAGAAGAGTGCACATAAGAAGTTTTTAAAGTATGGTTTGCTAAATTAGAGTATCATACTCTAAAGTTAGAGTACTATTTGTTGAGCAAGAGTACCATTTCTTGAAACTAGAGTATCATGTGCTAGACCAAAATTAAACTACGAGATTTGCAATTAAAAACGCTATATAAGGAAAAAGTTAGGGTTTGAGAAAATAGACATCTCTGTAGGCTGGAGACTATTTTTATAGAGAAAAACCACTGTTATATCATGAAATCAACCCCAGATTCCATGAGGATTGAAGATTCCATCAACAACATGAGCGGCTAATCTTCTCGAGTCATACCCAGGATATAGAGTATTGTGCTTTTACAGTTTTCTCATGTTTTAATAACGAACTAATTGTAATTGTTAATTATAGATCTTTGAACATGGATGTTTGGTATTGTTGTGCACTCAGTCGGTTTAGGTTTATTTCAATCAGAACGATTAGTTTGCTAGTTGTCGAGATACGTGTTCATAGGGATGTTTTGATTAGTTTGAATATGATGAAGCATGCAATTGCCCTTAGTGAGTCACGATGGTAGGGACCTTAGTGCCGCGTATTAGCGATTGTTGATGCCTAACGTTTAACTAGTTGATTAACCAAATTTGATTATTGATAATGAACCTGTTAAATGACATGAGATTGTTGTTTGTTACATGTTGCACCTCAGGTGTGATTTGTTCTTGTTAATTGTTTGAAACTTGATTACTTGTTGTTTAATTATAAACTTAAATCATTGCTAGTGTGATCAGTACTCTTAATTGCTAAATCATAATACTAGAATTTCATTACAATTACACTGACCACATACTCATTATGGTTTGACACCCTACATGCCCTAAGTAGTTTAAGGTGATTATGATACCTGATTATTATTGTTTTTGACTAGATCACGATAGTCTAGTATCAGCATCCAGAAGATGCTCGCAATCTGTTACTTGGCTTATTATCTATTATCTAATATATATATACATATATATATAAATGGCAAGTTTGGTGCCACAATTGGGCTACTTGGCGGCAATTTTCTTGTCCATAGCATTTTGTTTTTTTGTTTTCGTTTTGGTATCATAACAAACGTAACGGAAGCTGACCGAATGACAATTTTGTTTTTTTTTGTTCGTTTTAACTCAGATGTCATAACGAACGTGACAAAAATCGATCGAATTCGCATAGACTCAACATCTCAACGTCCAGGACAGACAACGTTCGGCTTTACCAATGCCCAAGTTTACTGACCGACACCACCCAATTGATCCACTCAATTTATATATATATATATATATATATATATATATATATATATATATATATATATTAGCTCTGGTACCATAACAAACATAGCCGAAGCTGATTGAATTCGTTTCCAGTACCGCCTCATTGCTCAGGATCGACAACGCTTGGGTTTTATCACCGCCCGATTTTAAATAATTTTTTTATATGTTAAATTGACGAATATATTTTTCTAGACGCTAAGGTTTTACCAATGGTGTCTATACCGTAAAGAAGTAAAGGATACTAACTGAATTCGCGTAAACTCACCGAGTAAACTGGAGTTTTATCAACACCCAGGTTTCAACGTTGAGGTTTTACCAATTACCTTGACGCAATGTGAGGAGTGAAAATCTAGTTTGAAGATGTCACACTCCAACAAAAGGTGGCGGGACATGCTGTAACATCTAGGAAAAACCCATATTTATTTTGGACTAAAGTTGTCAACTTTGAAAGTTGAAGGACTAAAAATATTCTCAAGATAAGTCATGAGAAAAATGAAATAAGAAAAATAAGCATTTTTTTTGTTAAGAAACGTAATCATTTTCATGCAAAGGGTATGATTAAATAGTATTTCTTAATGATTAAGAAATATACTATTCATTCACAGGTTATAGACAAAGTAATGTTTCTTCTTGAAGAAGAACCCTAGTATAAATGTTTCTTAAAGAAGAAACCTGATATATAATTAATAAATAAATAAACAAAGAGACTAAATGTCCACATGTTTTATACAAACAAATTATCAAGGTTACAGCTATACAAAACAGACTACGAGGTCTGAAGCTAGATCGTTGATCTAGATATTTATACAAATGTTATACTCGTACTATAGGTCCGAGATAACAGCCAATCAATCAATCTGAAAGCTGAAAACAAAAACAGGAATCAATAACATAAACTGATTTACAGACAAGGGTCAGTAACAGAAACTGATCAATATACAGGAATCAGTATCAGAAACTGATTACAATCATAAAAGGTGAATACGCCCTAAACTTTTACAACTCTTTTAGTGTCTGAACTGTTTACATAGGATTTACGAATCCTTAAACCTTTTTGTTATAATAATGAGAAACGGGCATACTCAAATTAAGAGTATACATGTGTCTGGATCCATACATACATGGTGACTCGGAGTTTCCCTGAGGCCATGCATATCATCAAACATGCCTCTGGTAGTCTACGGGACTGATCAGAGAAATGATATTGTGTATATGATTAATTGTATTTTTACTTAGGATAATTTTAACCCAATTGAGTTGGGTGCCTAATGAGTATTGTCACAAAGGTATTATTATTATTTACACACTGGTATTATTGAGCCAGCGTCATTCACCGGCTGTGTGCTGACGTATTTTTCCCCCACATTTCAGAGAACTATAAAGAATAGAACTGACAGGCAAGACTGATAGAAGATTAGAGACATAGTCATTAGAAGTGATCTGATGGCTCAAATATTTTATTTAAAATATTATTCTAAAATGACAGGTATTTAAGATTATCAAACAAGTATACAACTTCTAAGTTTTCAATATAATAATAATATTTTTCTGAAAAGACTTCCGCTGATATTTTATTATACAATATTCAATGGGTATTCTGACCCAACATTTTATAAGTGAATATTATATTTTAAGACTTCCGCTAAACAAACCCGCAACTCTGATATATTTTTCAAAACCAGATACCAACTAAACGGGGCGTCACACCCAGGCCTTCAGTCAGGGTGTGACACATACCGGGGCGTAACATATTGATTGGACAGTAGCTTAAAAGACACTAATTAAAACGACAATAATTAGTTAATTTCATTAACATTAAAGCAAGTACACAAATTCAATAATAGGAACAATTAGATCATACTTTTGTATTTTGAATAAATATCCTAACGTAAACTAATATCTTCAATTTTGAACAATGTAAATTACTTGTACCTGTAGCATATATAAAAATAGAGTTTGTCAACATGAATGTTGGTGAGAATACATAAGTTATATATATATATAGGTAAATCACAACTCGTATGTAAATGGTGAGCATTACAAATCTTATGAAAATGTAAACAACTAAATAGATGTGGACCCGTTCCTACTTAAAGAGGATAAGATACCAACTACCAAACATAAAATAAACATTTAAGCACATAAATCATAATAATAAAACATGCAATAAACACACCTAAACATATATTGAATTGTGTTTTAAATAGATGAGGTAATAAAACACATAAAAAGTGAATAAGGTATACATAACCCATATATAAAATATGGAAAAAGGGGTATGTAAACTCACCTTAACGAATGGATTATCAAAGATGAGATGGCGGTAAAAATGAAGATAGAAACGGTCGAGCACCTCGGGATTCATCAACAAAAGGCCCTATTTGTTAACGATAATATTAATTAAATAACGAAATATTAACAAGACTTATGATGAATTCGGGATTCGATTGGGTTTATCTAAAATGGTAATTAATATAATTATTTTAACTATTTGTAAATAATATAAATTAAAGAGTATAAACAATTAAAAATAATGAAACATGTTATAATGTTACTACTCGGTTCAAAAGAAGATTTAGAGTCCTTCAGGATTAACACTAAAATTATTATTATTATTGTTATTATTATTATTTTGCATTTAGGTTTGATTTCCAAATAAATAAAATAAATATCAATTATGATTAAATAAATGAATATTATATTTAATTTTATTTATATATTAACGAAATTTGTTTCGAACGTTAATAGGTCATTAGTTCGATTTAATAAGCGAGTAGTAAAAATAAAATAGTTCATGTTTCCTTATTTTCAAACACATAAGCATGTTTATTTAAGAAATAAACATGCAAAAAAAAGCATTAAAAATTGAGTTTGGTGGTTCGAATCCGCACCCGGCCAAGAGTTCTAAGCAAAACACAACTGCCAACTTGCTGGAGCTTTGATTTGTGATTTAAGTGGTAACCAAAAATACTTATACATACTTACAAACAAACCCCCAATACAACAACAAACCTTAGATCCGAAATCCCCTTTAATTACCCATTAACGATTGAAATTGAGTTAGGGTTTTGATTAATCAGTTACAAACGACCAGAGAACATAAATCAATTACCAAATATTATGAAGAAAAGAGGGAGAACGGTGTCTCAAGTTCACGGATTCCAATCTTGAAATCGTTAGTGATCTGGACGGCTTTGTATAATGCAATTGAGTTAGGGTTTAGATTGGCGCTGCTAAGGTGATGTTGTGACATCGATTAATTGAGTTATGATAAGGATAGTCAGCCTCGATTGATTATTAATTGAATAGGCAGTCAATTAGTCGTCGTTTACTACGATTAGGGTGTCGGTATGATGTGTTTTTGGCTAATAATCGATTTGGTATGGTCAATTACGTGTTTTAGGCCGTGAATTAAGGGACAAGAAATATGGGGGTGGGGTGGATGGTGTCGGCAATGAAGATGAAGAAGCAAGGAAGAAAAATAATTTTGATAAGTTTTGCAATTAGGTCCTTGAACTTAGATGGTGGGTGAAAAAGTGGTAAAATGTTAGTTTAGGGGTGTTTTTGTACATAGTTCATAGTCAATATCAATAAATAAATAAAAGGAATACATATACTTAAACAGAAGCGATATTTTATTTAATAACGAACGTTCGAATAATAAATGATACAAAAGAAAAAAAAATAAACGGGTCGGGTTTCGAGTTTGAACAATAATGAATATTACAGAAGATCTAAATTGGCCCGTTCAAGCATTCAGAAGTATTTGACCTACACGTAATTGCATATACTATTACTTATTTTCTTTGAAGTTTTTGTTATAATAAAGAACTGATGAAGCTTATTCGCATCCGAAGTATTCTTCTAATAGGGTATTTTTAGTTCATTTAAAATAAAATACAACTGAAATCTATTAGCGGTTGAAACAGAAACCTCGAGCATGTTCGATAATGATGTATATGGTGAGATGATCAAGGACCTAGGAACTTAATTTAGTCTTAGTTGCAACTTGCAATTACAATTCCATGCTAAAATTTCATTAGTTCTTGTGGCAACAGTGAATGACGATGACACCTAACTTTATGATGGATTAAGACATGCTTTGTTTAAAGCCATGACAAGGAGATTTATTAGTTGGCCCACTCTCTTAAATCCTAGGGATAGCATATGAACCCTAATTGATATCAAGCGTGATTTTTTTTTCTTTTATTAGTTTTATAAATATTTTTACGGTTTTCCAGTATAAGATGTATATGGTATTAGGTAATATCTATTGGCTCAATTATTGTTTGATTCGTATAAATATGACACAGCCCAAAAATTAAAAACGGGTTATTAATGGGTTGCTTGATGACCAAGCTAGGGTTATTAGGCTCCTTGTTAACTAAGTTAGTTAACATTATAATAGATAAATTCGAGTTATGGTTCATCAAGAGAACACGAGTCGTATGTAATAGGGATTTTTGAGCTATATTTTATCTATAATATATTGAGAGTTATTCAATATCTATTTTGTGTGTTTTACGTCTTGGTGAGCTATATCAATTCGTTCTTGAATTGGTATTAGAGCGATTAAGCTCTTGATGTTTGTCGAGCAAAGTAGTGATCGATATGGAGAGATCATTGTCTGGAAAGAAAGAGTTCTTAAATTGTTTAATTAAAAAAGAGGTGTTGAAGATCGCCAATGTTTTGAATCGGAATTGAAGGAGCTAGTTCTTGTATTGAGCCAAAGTTAACACAAGCTTGCTTTTTGTTTTTTTTTTCACGAGGAATTTTAGAGTACACGAATTCAAGAAAGGAAATAAGTACACGCTTGATTTTGATTTTGTTTTTGGTATTTCCTAGTGCCGATGAGAAGAAATAAAAAAGAAAGAGGTTGGTTTTATTATTTTTTTTCTTTCTTGATTGCTATTTGGGTTGGACAATTGAGTTTAATTCAGAGTTCGTATTTATTAGATTGAACGAGTTAGGTTTCGACCAATTTTTGATTTACTTTATATGTCGAGCATTGGCTATAAATTGAAACAAGCGAAGGGTAGTGTTAGTAGTAACCCGACGACACTCCAATTTCCGATGTTGACTTTGGTAAATTATACGATTTGGGCGATGTAGATCCGGGCTACTTTTAATGTTTATGGCGCGTGGGATGCCAATGACCTAGGAATGGGTGAATATGCAAAGAAAGATAATATGGCCATTGCACTCTTGTTTCAATAAATACCTGAAGAGCAAGTTTTGCAAGTTGGCAATCTCAGTTCGTCTAACGAGATGCAGGAAGCAATAAAGACCCGACAGATGAGGGATTTGAGTTCGGTTAATGAAGAGGTAGGTCCCAGCAGAGCTCAGTTGGACCCGCAAGACTCACCTTGAAGAGGGACGTCTGCGCAAAGACCAACTGGATCCGCAAGACCCACCATGCTCAGAGAGATGAAGACCTTACGCGCAGTACGCCAGCTGTTCCCGCAGGAAAAGCCTCCCAATGGTAAAGTACCCCACCTGTTCCCGCAGCTGCGGATACAAGCCATCAGGGAAGGCTACCCGCACTAATAGTAAGGCTACACGCACAAGGCATTAACTCTCAATAATTCAGTAATGTCACCTGAAGAAGGAATGAGCAAGGCGGGAATACTCCCGCCCAGATGAGCCAGTCCGTACGCTTCTGGAAGATCTTTTGTACTATACCTGCCAAGGTATGGACAAAATAGACAAGATCTGACCAAAGCAGCCCATGAACCAATCACAGGGTGACAGCTCACCGACAACAGTACGAGGAGGAGCACGCTCTAGTACAAAATGTCACTATCAGCCGCTGCCTACCCACCAACCCTCATCGTGGCACGTACATAGCCTGTAGTTGGTGAAAAAGGAATAGTACACAGCCGGCCATGTCACTATCAGCCGCTGCCTACCCACCAACCAGCATGGCACGTACGTAGCCCACAGTTGGTGGAAAAGGAATATTATACAGCTGGCTGTACCTGCTTGGAAACCTACCTTCGGCTATAAATACTCCAACACCTTGGAACGGTATGGATATCACATCTTATCACATATCATCTGATATTATCTTATCTAGCTATTTCTCTTAATATACACTTATATTCAGAGCAATCTAGTCTGATTCTCACGCCGGAGGGTGGTCACAAGGAGGTACCCCCCCTTCTCAGTGACGAGCTCACGGTGTCTGTTTTGCAGGTCATCGGAAGAATAACCATCTTTGCCGGACCTAACCCTCGTGGGAAACATCTACTTAACCCTAAGATTATCCTTAATCTGACGGGGTCACTTAGTGTTTCTTCATTGGCGCCATCCGTGCATAAAAGCTAGAACTAATTCTTTTCAGTTTTTTCAAAACCTCTGGAAAGATGGTTAACGTTACTCCGATGCCAAAGCCACCGGGTAACCAAGAAACTCCGGTAACCACAACCCCAGCCACTGGGAGGAACACCAGCGAGTATACGAATGTTACGAACACTACCCCGGTTACCTAAGCCAGGGCAAGTGCAGTAAACAATCTTCCCCTAAGATTCATCGATACCCAGGTGGAAAAACAGACGAGGCTCCCCCGCCAAACATTAGACCAAGTTAAAGCTTGGGCGGAGGCATGTCAAAGAGAATTTCAAGCCGAGTTGGATGAACGTTTACGTTCACTCCAACAGGCCAATGACGAGTTCGGAAACACTCAACAGCTCAACATGAGTAATGAGTGCGAGTATGATGAAGATTGGGAAGAATCTGACAGTGACGCAAACCCGCGCCATAGGGCGAAAGGGAAGCGTAAACAAGCAGATTTCCACAGAAGAAATTTTGGAGAAACCTTTAAACCAAAAAACGCGGGTGGAAACCCACGTGACTTCTCTAAAACCTTCAGACCAACTGTTGCAAATGCGGGAACGTCCAAATTTGCAAGGGACATTGCGGAAGCAATTGCCCCGAAAAGTGCCAAACAAATGTCCAACATAGGCACATATGATGGTATATCTGACCCAGACGATCATTTGAACAGATTCATAGCGGGGGCAACCGTCAGCAATTGGACGGAACCCACGTGGTGTTACATGTTCCAAATGACGCTTGTTGGGGCAGCCAGAGCGTGGTTTGACCGTCTACCGGTCCACCACATCTAAGATTGGGCAGACTTCCAGCAGAAGTTCAGCCAACACTTCAGTCAACAAAGAAAGTATACCGAAGAGCAATGGACGATCCTCAACTGCATCCGAGAGGAAGATGAGTCTTTACTAGACTTCATCATGCGCTTCAATTCAAAGAAGCTAAGTCTGGGCACTATTAGCGAAGATCTTGTTCGCGCTGCTTTCATCCAGGGCGCGGAAGACCCAGAGCTCATCCGCACCTTGACGGGTAAAGATGGCATGCCATCCACGTGGGATGCCATCATGACAGCAGCTAAACGCTTCGCGGAAACGGAAAAGCAACTGGGTAGAGATCTTCCCCAGAGCACAAACCTCTACACTCAAAAAACAAGAGAAAACAACGTCCTTACCGCCCGACAAAACAAAAAGAGGAAGCTTGGTATTTGGCAGTCAAGGGTAAACTTTGACACCTCATCCGGCTCGCACCCTCGGTTAGGCGGAAGGGATAACATGCAGTCGTCGAACCGGAACTCCAGATGGACGCCACTCACCAAAAGCGTCACCGAGATATTTGCCACCGAAGGGCTCCCATGGCCAGAGGCTCCAATAATCCGACAGCGTCTAAACGCTGATCAAAGCAAATCCTGTGACTTCCACAGGACAAAAGGCCACACCACGGAGGAATGCGTATCCTTGAAGGACATCGTCGAAGCATTTGTCAGAGATGGGAAACTCACACACCTCGTGGCGTAATGGACGCTAAGCAGGCTAATGCGTGTAGAACCCCAGTTGAGGAAAACACGAATGAAACTGCAGCTTCAATGTTGAAGACTACATACTGCGTAAACAACGAGATTCCGAACCAGGCGCATATCGGCTCGAAAGGCTCGATGGCACCCCCATCCCAAGAACATAGAAGGGAGCTCAATTACACAGGCTGCATGTAGATCAATTCCAAACTTGTAAAGAAAAGGCCTAGAGCCACTTCTAATGGAAATGATTCTCCTTATCACATTGACGCTGATAGTCTTACATTTACTTATGATCTGACCACACTGATATGCCGGTATTCACCGCATAAATAAGTGGGAAAGTAAGTCGTTGCGTGTGGAAGGCGGCAAAACCCGCATAAACACAAAAAACGGTAAAAATTTCTAAGGAAAAGATGAGGAAAACCTTCACGCAGGTCAGTTATGGGTGAAGTTTGGTCATCCCACTAAATGAAAGTGACGGTCCTACCCGCACAATCATGATAGAGGAAACTGAACATTAACCTATTGACAACCACGCGTCGAAAGGTTAACTTATTCAAAACACTTAGAAAATTTCTGAAAAGATGAGGAAAACCTTCACGCAGGTCAGTTATAGGTGAAGTTTGGTCATCCCACTAAATGAAAGTGACGGTCCTACCCGCACAATCATGATAGAGGAAACTGAACATTAACCTATTGACAACCACGCATCGAAAGGTTAACTTATTCAAAACACTTAGAAAATTTCTAAAAATATGAGGAAAACCTTCACGCAGGTCAGTTATAGGTGAAGTTTGGTCATCCTAAGTGAAAGTGACGGTCCTACCCGCACAATCATGATAGAGGAAACTGAACACTAACCTATTGACAACCACGCGTCGAAAGGTTAACTTATTCAAAACACTTGGAAAATTGCTAAGTTAAACTAAAGTATGCATGAGCAAATCATATATTGTTTATAAGGCAAAACAAGTGCCAAATTAAACTATAATATGCATGAGCAAGTCATATAACGTTTATAAAGCAAGTCATTAACTGAAAGTGACGGTCCCACCCACACAAACATTTATATTTCATAAAAAATTCAAACATTACAAGAACGGCCAGGTATCTACCCGCCTACAGAAATGTAAATCTATCCTAACAGTGGGAATGGATCTCAAGGTTCAAACTTCAGGACCACTCCCTCCAAACCCACTTGAACCCGCACCATCAGTTGGCTGTGGCGGTTCAAGGAAAGCCTTGAGAATAGTTAGCCCATCATCAGCAGCAGCAATTTCGTTCACCTTCTCCACCACCGGATGCGGGAAGGCAGCATACTGGTTCACTGCTTGGTCTTAAGCAGCTTCAGTGTCCACGTCATAAAGAGGGAAGTTGGAAAGCGGGATGCCCTTCTCAACAAACCCCAGACCAAGCAGGAAACCAGCCTTTTCCCCATCCTCATGGGAAGCGTTGAGGGCTGCGCTCATGGCATCGTCATAAGATGTGTTCGTGAAGATCCGATGCACAACCTACAAAAAAAAAATATATGTATCAAAAACTTTTCTAAGTATAAAGAAAAGCGTAAAGATATTATGAAGCTACGCATACCTGCGACAACGCTTCCCGTAGAAGCCACTCCTTGGTGATCAGAGCTTCCTGGAGGGCAGCTTGAGCTTGGTCACGGGCGTGTTCGGCTTCATTTTTGTTAAGGTTGGCAAGCAACACTTCCTTAACAGCAGCCTCTTCAACGCCCTTCAGCTTACGCTCAGTGCGGGTACAGTGTCAAGGCGAAACCCTTCACATACTTAGCACTTACAGGGAATCGAAGCTAACAAGATACCTTGGTAACCAAGAAATCGTAAGACAAGTGCGGGTACAGTGTCAAAGTGAAACCCTTCACATACTTAGCACCAGCAGGGAATTGAAGCCAAGAATACCTTGGAAATCAAGAAACTATAAGACTAGTGCGGGTACAGTGTCAAGGCGAAACCCTTCACATACTTAGCACTTGCAGGGAATTGAAACCAAGAAGGATCTTCTGGGCCATGCTTGTGGAAAGGGAAATAACATCCCCGCATAGCGGGAACGTTGAGAACTAGAGTGTTTGAAGCTCCAAGATGGAATTGGTTGTTTAACATAATTGATCACTATGTCTAAAACTACCAAAACCTCGTGGAGAATCTACACAAGTGAAACTCAACGCTCCTGACTTGCGAGGAGGTTACACACCTACCCGCATCATACCCAAAGATCAAGCAGAAAAGTCGGGAATTTCTGCACGTGACATTAGGAAAACCGCGGGAAGAATCCCCACGGAGAACCTTAAAACTAAAAACCCTTTTCAAAACCCCTTGCTTAAGTCCAAAAGTTCACCTCACTTATTAACAATTCATGAGAAGAACAATGGACTGGGGGGACTTGAAGAGGTAGGTCCCAGCAGAGCTCAGTTGGACCCGCAAGACTCACCTTGAAGAGGGACGTCTGCGCAAAGACCAACTGGATCCGCAAGACCCACCATGCTCAGAGAGATGAAGACCTTACGCGCAGTACGCCAGCTGTTCCCACAGGAAAAGCCTCCCAATGGTAAAGTACCCCGCCTGTTCCCGCAGCTGCGGATACAAGCCATCAGGGAAGGCTACCCGCACTAATAGTAAGGCTACACGCACAAGGCACTAACTCTCAATAATTCAGTAATGTCACCTGAAGAAGGAATGAGCAAGGCGGGAATACTCCCGCCCAGATGAGCCAGTCCGTACGCTTCTGGAAGATCTTTTGTACTATACCGGCCAAGGTATGGACAAAATAGACAAGATCTGACCAAAGCAGCCCATGAACCAATCACAGGGTGAAAGCTCACCGACAACAGTACGAGGAGGAGCACGCTCTAGTACAAAATGTCACTATCAGCCGCTGCCTACCCACCAACCCTCATCGTGGCACGTACATAGCCTGTAGTTGGTGAAAAAGGAATAGTACACAGCCGGCCATGTCACTATCAGCCGCTGCCTACCCACCAACCAGCATGGCACGTACGTAGCCCACAGTTGGTGGAAAAGGAATATTATACAGCTGGCTGTACCTGCTTGGAAACCTACCTTCGGCTATAAATAATCCAACACCTTGGAACGGTATGGATATCACATCTTATCACATATCATCTGATATTATCTTATCTAGCTATTTCTTTTAATATACACTTATATTCAGAGCAATCTAGTCTGATTCTCACGCCGGATGGTGGTCACAAGGAGGTACCCCCCCCCTTCTCAGTGACGAGCTCACGGTGTCTGTTTTGCAGGTCATCAGAAGAATAACCATCTTTGCCGGACCTAACCCTCGTGGGAAACATCTACTTAACCCTAAGATTATCCTTAATCTGCCGGGGTCACTTAGTGTTTCTTCAGTTAATGACTTCACGAGCAAGTTATTAGAAATCACCTCTAAGGCGGCATCACTGAGGTCTACTATTGAAGAAACACGATTAGAAAGAAGTTTCTTAATGGTTACCAAAACGATTTATTCATATGTAGCCTTGATTGATCAAACGGTTGATTTGAAACTATTGGGATTGATGATGTTGTGGGATGTCTAAAGGAAAACGAGGAGCGTATACGAGACGAGGAGACCAAAACTGACAAGCAAGGTAACTTAGTCTATTCTAGAAACGAGCCTTTCTATCAGAACCAGAATACATATAAAGGGCGAGGAAAAGACCAGGACGATGACGACCAAGATGATTCTGAAAACCGAGATGGTTAAAACCGTGGGTCAAGGAAAACATGTTAAAGAAGAAACAGTGATCATCAAAGAGGAAGAAAGGATAGATCATAGGTTCAGTGTTACCGTTGTGATGAATTCAGCCACTTTCCGTCTATGTGACAAAACATACGAAGAAAGAAGAGAAAAAGGAAGAAGCGAATTTGAATAAGATGTGATCAAGAAACGGTTTTTCTAAATGAAGACTAGGTGATTCCAAAGTGTTTCGAAACCGAGCTGATGGAAAAAGATGTTTGGTATCTCGATAATGGAGCATCGAATCAGATGATGTGTAATAAAGCGTATTTTTATGAATTAAATGAACGAGTCACGAGATAGGTGATGTTTAGAGGCGAATATTGTTATGGTCGGTCTTATTGAATGAAAAAAGGGTGAGTAACGCCTATTGACCAATGCCTACTACATCCCGAGCTTACAAAGCAATATCATAAGTCTTGATAAAACAATGGAAGGTGGATGCCATATTCACATGCATCACGATTAGCTAACCATTAATGATGATACATGCAAGCTTTTGATGAAGGTGAGGATCAAGAACCAATTGTAAAAGATTAGCTTCAAGATAACAAGTCCCGGTAAACGAGCTATCATTGGAGTGAAGAATTTTGTAGATCGGGATCTTCAAAGAATTGGTCTGAAAGAATACAAGTGGAGTATGAGTTAGATTCAAGTCAAAGATCTAAGTTCCAAAATTTAATGTCCAAAGAAGGGTTGTCAAGAAGTTAAAAGCACGGGCAAGGAAGAGATTCAATCCCAAGGAAAGACGTGTAATGATGATCAAAAGAAGCAAGTGTTTGTTCAAGCTAGGTGGAGAACACAGCAAGAGATCGAGAAATATCTCGGGAGAATTAAGAAAAGAATGACAAGCGTGAAGTTGAGGACCCACCTATATCAAGTCGGAATTTAGGGGGTGTGTCAGATGCAACTATAGAGGGTGATTGTTGGCCCAATTGCTATTTGGCCTGAGAATATCGCCCAATCCATGAACTAAAAGTGGGTTATTAATGGCTTGCTTGATAACTAAGTTAGGGTTATTAGTTTTCTTGTTAACTAAGTTAGAGTTAACATCATAAATAGACGTAACCAAGTTAGGGTTCATCAAGGGAATCACGAGTTATGCGTTATAGGGGTTTTTGAGCTATATTTTCTCTATAAATATATTGAAAGTTATTCAATATTTACTTTGTGTGTTTTACATTTTGGTGAGCTATATCAATTCGTTTTTGCATATCCTTTCCAATTAGCCGAACAAACCCATAAACATTTCTTTTTCACTAATTATTAGTTTTTATAGTTTAAATTTATTAAAAAAATAAAATAATAATTCTTGATTCCTGTTTATATCTACTGTATTATAAAAGAATAGCATCTTCAGCCACTTGTCACTATGTTAGAGCTTCTCACTTTTTGTTACTCATTTTTAATACATTTCAAGCGCAAACATTAACACAAAAGAAAGCAGATTAAAATATAAGAGGGCAAGGTTTGGTAGAATGCACACGAAGAAGAGAATTAAGATGGGCATTTGAATTACATGGATAGATGCAACACATCATACATGTATGTAATTTATTACAAGGTAAGTTAGTCTAAGTGGCTCATTACACAGCGATATAGAAGTTGGATCTAAGTTACAACCAAATAAGAACATATAGGTTCTGTAATTTATAGTTTTATACAGAGAACCAAACCACCAAAACTTACACACAACTATATAACAACCTAAACCAAAACGAATCGCAACTCACGCTAGTCTGACTTCATCTCAGAAGACTGAATACTCGTTGGGTACAGAACACTCTGACCTCCAACCATCTTCTTCCCTAAAGTATCATCGGTAGACCCACCACCAACTGTCGTCATGTTCATCAACCGGTTCATCCACTCCACAGCCTCGGGCCACAACACCATCCACACATAAGTCAACTTCATCCACCACGGTTCCGTCACATACCGCTCCCCTCTAAGCACTTGCATCACTATCGCCCTTGCAGTTCCTTCCACTTTCGCCACGGGAAACAGGTTTACTTGCATCTGTTTATTATTATTAAACAATCAGTCGGTAAAATAACAAGTGTATTATATTATTATTTATTAACAAAGTAAGCTAGCTTACATCTCGAGCAACATGATCAACCACCATCTTGCCATGGTGTGAAAGGAATTTGCCTTGTGTCATTCAGATTCTATGAACCCGGGTGTCACAATGGTTACTTTGACATCCGACCCGAGTTCAACCCTCATTGTTTCATAAAACTGTGCTAATGCCGCTTTGCTTGCCTAATTTACCATTCCTTAATGATTAATTGATTATAATTTAAAAATAAAAACATATGCATCTCTACAATCTCTACACAATATATAATAAGCAAATAAGAAAAGAATACACAGTAGATACTCATCCTTGGAGAGGGAATCCATGAAGCTGCAGATGAAAGCCCGATGATTCTGCCTCCACTATTTCTGAGATATGGAGCTGCAAATTTTGTAGTGTAAACTGAACCCCAGAAGTTGATATCCGGTATCAAAACCGTTCAAGTTTAGTGCGGACCAAAAGGAATGTTCTAACAGACTATTAACCGACCGACTTAACCATATTTAATATGCTGGAGCTCATATTTACCATAACGGGTCGTGACTTCGTGATATCTTCAGCTTCTTCTAAGATACAGACTTGAGAGATTCCAGCGTTATTCACCAAATGATCCACTGTATATAATTTACTCATACGGTTAGATCTCTGAAGAGCAAAATTAATTAAACGCAAAAGGATGTAGTCAAATTACATCGATGAAAATGATGAACGGTTAGATCAACCATACGTTTACAGTCATGAGCATCGCTAGACTGCTCACTGCATATTTATCTTCGACTTTCTCCCACTTTATAGTAGCAAACGGTTTGAAATTATTATAAAATATCTAATCAAATGATATCTCATAACTAACTATGATATATAGAGATAGTTACAATAAACGCTAACTAATATTTTTATATAAAGAAGGAATGTTGACAAAAAAAAAATCGTAAGTATACCGCCTCTAGAAGTGGCTTGATGAGCTCTTGAACGTATGTGGCAGTCTCAGGTGTCGCCTCTCCGGTGGCCATGGCAGCAGCATTCCGAGCTAACTTCTTACCTGAAATATATAATGAGTAATTAGCTAAACTGATGATATTTCGTTGGTAAAATTCAATTATGAAATCCAAAGCTTGTACCTTTCGGTCGGCCCGTTTCAAAAGTTTCAAACCGTGGTAAACGGTTTGGTTTATGGTTTACCCCAAAAACCGGCCGTATAAAACCGAATCGGACCTTAAGGTATATATGTATGTAATATTTGTAGATGTATTGTATTTAGTATAAGTTATTTATTATACTTCGTATTTAGGTTTTAAATAATTGAAATGGACGAACTGAGGGCAACCTTGATTTCAATGAGGTGTTGAGCTATAAACAAATTTAGTTGCTAATTATTTTGTTGACTTGAATAATCTTAAGATTTGAGAAACTGCTTTCAATAGTTGTGAGAAGAATTCAAACATTATTCCTATTTTTTAACAAGTGCTATTGGAATAGTGATTATGGCAAAAATTGAAAGCCAGAACAATTGTTATCATACTTGCAGCACACAGATGACATATGGTATTAATCAAATACAAATCCCTCAAATTAACCACAAAAATCACAGTAATTTACATTTGTTTTCCAACCCACCTCCAACTTAATAATCAGATAAACCACCAATTAATCAGAAACATGTAACAATTAAAGTATTTAGATCAAACGAACGCACATAACAAAATTACATGTATACTTCGATTTTCATGTGCCATTTAGATCAAACGATTTATCTATGGGAAAATATATTAGGGCACGATAGATAAAAGCACAAGGGGGAGATAGAACAAGCATGATTACAAATTACCTGTTATTGGTGGAAGTAGATGGATGATCTGCTGTGATTGTTGTTAACGTTGTTGTTGAGGATGCAGTTGTTGAGGTTGAGGCTGGAAGGTTGTTGAGGCTGCAAGGTTGTCGATGATGGATGAAGGTTATTTAGGTAATTATAAACCTAAAAGCGTGTAACCCTTTTCTAAACGTGGAGCGTTCTAAAAATATGCATTTTCTCCTAATATAAAAGCTTCATTCATTGAACTAAACAAGGCTTTTTGTTGGGTATGAGCTTTTTCTTAAAAGTTTGAAGCTTGAAGCCCCTAAAAGCTCATTGCCAAACATACTCTTAATGTCTTGGCGTCACACACTATTTTTGATCAAGTTATCTGTATTGCTGGTTGTAGGCTTCAAAATTGTTAGGATATGTATTCTAAACATTTATAAATTATAATCTACTAATTGTAAACTGCTATTTATGTTTTTATGGAACAGGAATGTATTATATATTTTCTAGAAATTTGTTCTTTATCAAAAAAACCTTGTATGCTTAGGTTGGTTTTTTTTTTCTCTTTGGCAATTCCTTGCACATGGTTAGACTTGTAATATCTTTAGTGGTGGTATACTAAGTATACAATGTAGGGGTCTTAAGGTTTTAATAGTTTTTAACTATTCAACCTCTATGGATATATAGTCTTTTGCTTGCATAGGCTTGCACCAGGCTATTGATTATTTTTAATGATCGAAAAATTAGGCATTATTTTCATATAATATGTAGCTTGCATATTTTTCTATATACATTGAATTTTATCATTTTCTAGCACACATCGTCACACGGACAACTATACATGGTTACTGATATGCATAGACTAAATATTTTGATTTTTGATAAACAAGGCAACGCATATTGACCAATACAACCACAAACGTAGTGTAAAAGGAAATTTTTACTTATTTGTAAAATATTTGTGTAATGTTTGTTTTGTAATACCTGTATTTTAATGTTAAATTGTAATCGTATTAACGATATATAATAATTGTGGTGTTGATTGTATTTTGCTTAATGTAAGTTTAAAACTTTCATCAATTCTCCATGTAATACACGGGACTCAATCTAGTATCCAATATACAAAGGTTAATAGTTATGTATATCCGATATTTGACAGGTAATAGTTAGACAAATACCTAACAGTATGGAATACAAAAATACAATATTGTTTGAGATTAGGGTATTAAACGCAGAACGAGTCTTTTCGGTTATTCTCGAAACCCCTAAAACAGTAACATGTAACCGAACCAAATTATAGCGTTTCGGGTTTGGTAAATTCGTGTTCAGGTTCCTTGTGTACGAGTACTTTTGGGTTCGAATTAACACTTTATTGGGTTGGGTTTTAGTAACAGGTTACTGATAAAAGTGACAAGCCTACTCTAGCCCAATTCGAAACGTAACAGTTCGCTACTTCTTAATGGTCTTAATTTGAGATACTTTTAAGTGACAATTTAAGAGCCATGCTAGACATTATTGATCGTAATTTCATGAATATAAACAGATGAAAACATACAATGATACCAAATAAAACATACACAAAAAATGAAAGATTTAGCGGAAGTGGCCCAATATCTATTTTTCGATTGGTCGAAACTCGAGGCCACGTATGATAAGACCAGACAAAGTTCCTTGGTAACTTATGAGTTTCAATTTCCTTGAAATATACCCCGCTTTAAAATCAAGTAAAGGTGGGTGAGACTTAAATTCTGAAATAAGAACCTCCATCCATCCATCCATCTCTCCTTTTCTTCGGAACTTGATCAGTGTCATGTAAATTCCATGGGCTAGGGTATCTAAAATAAATAATCTCTTTACTTTTCCTGTGGAGCTTATCTCGTACTATAACCGGGCAATGCAACCCACTACAGTATTCTGAAAGATTGAACACAAGGTAACACGCACACGGCCATTTAGTGACTAGTGACATAAATAGATATTCATATAGAGGTAACTTGATACAGATTACTTGTTGCTGTGGAACCTTATATGTACACTCAACGCTGCAGTAAGATATATAAATAAATTTATTTAAAGAATACAACTATGTGAATGAGATATGTGATGGAATTGGTTCAAAGAAGCAAACCTGGATTGTGCAGAGTATACTAAATTAGAAGGGTCGTACACGACCGAATTGGCAGATACCATAACCTCGTTTTTCATTTCACTTAGCGATGTCAAAACTTGTTGGTTTTCCTCTAACTTTTCCACATTTTCTTGCTTAATCTGCTAAAAATAGTAAAACAATGTTATGAACATATTATAATGTAGAAAATTAAAATGTTACTTCTGCTATACATGAAATATAAACAAAACATATATCTCAAATAAAACTAAAAATGTAAATTCAAACTTGCATTGTCAATGGCTCGAAACTCAATCCCTTCGATATAGATGGCACGACTATCACAATAGCATCGTGAAAATTCCTGTAGCAGAATCTCAAAACTAGTATCTTTCTTGAGATTTGAGTATCGACACAATTCGATTGTCATCCAGCTATCTTCTCTCCACATGGCAAAATATGCATGTAAGTTTTCCTTCCCAATTTTGTACTTTAGGTTCACATACATCCGTTGAGCATTGGACTTTCTTGGACAACAAAATTTGAAGACAAGGTGAACGCTATATTTTACGTCCGATGGTAAAAACTGAGGTCTTATCTTGATTTGGATATTCAAATTCGTAATATCTAACATCTCTGCTACTTTTGGAAACCTGCACGTAGTTTTATATATCAAATTCCACTATGCCTTTGAAAAGTAAACATTTATGGCTTGTTATGATGTGGAGCATCAGACCTAAACGTATAAACATAAAGAGTAATAGAGAAGAACCTTGACTCTTGAATAGATCGCCACCTGTGCGACCAACGGTTTTTAAATGAAAACATTCTTGATGACATCATCTCACTTTGTTCTCCGTTATCAGCGATTGAAAGCGACTATTATACAAGAAAAAAAACTGGATTCATTCCGCATGTATGATTTTGGACTATCTCTCACAATAAAAACTTTGTAATTAAGGATTCATAAAGCTGATAAATAGTATATTTAGAGGAAACTAGTTATTGTACGGGAAAAGATATCCAATCTTTGTGTGCACAATATTGTGATTGATCTAGGCTTGAGTTGATATTTTTGTGATCAATGATTCAATAATGTTTAAAGTTGGAAAAATTACGAAAACATACACTGTTGACCAAAAGCAACATGATTTTTAAGCCTGTAAGTCCTATAGACATCCTTGATTCCAGCCAATCAAAGAGCTTATTTCAGCTTACAGGCTAAAACTTGGTTTAGCTGGCGCCTCCAACTCTGAATTTCATATGTAATTTCCCATGTGGCTATGCCTGTAAGATTAGCCAGCAAGTCCACATCACTAGTCGGCATGTCCTCCTAAGTAAGGGTGGCAAAACAAACCCATTTGGGTTGTTTTGGGTCAATTTGGATAACTTTTAAAATTGAGATGGGTCAGGATGGATCAAAAGAATTTTGTAAGAAGGTCAAGATGGGTTGGGAAAATACTAGTGAGTTTTGGTTATAGGTTAGAATGGGCTAAAGCAAGTTTTATCCAATTTTATTTCACAAAACCCACGGAACAGAATAGAAACCGAGAAATCGAAACCGAAATCGTTGAAACCGAACATATACCGAAACCGACCGAAATGAAAAAAAGCAAAACCGAAGCGAAAAAAAAACTGAAAAAACCGAACCTGAACCGAGACAAAACCGAGTTTTTTTTTTTTAATGAACGAGGAATACAGGGGAAACATTTTAGTTATTTTACTTTTTGCGTTTTCGATTTATATTTTGAGTTATTATTTTTTTATTAATTTTTTTGAATATTTTTTTGAGGGGTTTTTGAATCCTTTGTATTCTAACCTTTACTTGGTTCAAGATAGGGGTTAACTTTACCCATCTTGAGTTCTTGACCTATATCCATCCTAAACCGAATGAAACCGAGAAATCAAAACCGAACAAAAACCGAAAACATTGAAACCGAATAGATACCAAAACAAAAAACAAAAAAAGCAAAAATGAACCAAAAAAAAAACCGAGCCTAAACCGAGACAAAACCGAGTTTTTTTTATTTTTTTTATGAATCGAGGACAACGGCGATGACATTTTAGTTATTTTACATTTTACGTTTTTGATTTATATTTTGAGTTATTAATTTTTTATTAAATTTTTTGAATATTTTTTTGTGGGGTTTTTGAAACCCTTTGCATTTTAACCTTTACTTGGGTCAAGATGGATTAACTTTATCCATCTTGACCCATACCCATCCTAACCCTCTATTTTAAAAATCCATCCTGACCCAAACCCATCACCCAAATCCAACCCAATCCACTCATATTGCCACCTCTACTCCTAAGTATTGGCTATGCCTGTAAGATTGCCATGTGCCTAGTGATATGGACTTGTTGGCTAATTCAACTTGCAACATTACACATGCCACGTCTTGGAATCCTCCACGTGGGGATTTATATTAAATTCAGTGTTGGAGGCTTATAAACCTGTAAGTTTTTAGCCTCTAAGTCCAAAATAGAGCTCTCTGATTGGCTGTAATCAAGGATTATTATATAGAATATGTTTAGTCATAAGGAATCTGGAATCTGAATATGTAGAGTGTCTGTAGGTTTCAGTTGTAAACCCTTTATATATCCCTATATTCATCTTGTACACACACATTCAAATACAATATACAATTACCGAGTTTAACTTGGTATCGGAGCCTAGTCTCTCTGCCGCCACCCGCCGACACAACAGTCCGACTCATCTTGTTTTCTGACGCAACAAAACAATGGCTCTCCTTGCTGCGTTTACCACAAATGAGAAAATAGCCCATAATTCTCTTAAGTTTGGTTTCACCTTATGAGCAACAAACTATGGCTATTGGAAGACCATCATCCAACCCTTTTTGGTTACCAATAATCTGCTTGGTTATGTGGACGAAACCATACCGTGTCCACCTTTCTGCCACTAGTTCTAGAAAAGATAAAGATGAACCAACTTCCAATCCAAACTCTAATTTCTAGACATGTATTATGAATCATGCCCATGTTCGGATGTTGATCATCTATCTCTGAGGCATCCTTCCAGCATGTTCAGGGGCGCACTTCACGAGATCTTGTTAGACCCATTTTGTTTATGTTAGTCTTTTGTATTGTATTTGTTTCTTTTGGGCTGTAATTGTTCAATATGTATGAAATGGCCCAAGGGAAAAACATGTAATGTAGCCCATTGGGCATTTTGAAATGAAAACAATCTCTCATTAATGCTCCTCTATAAATAGGAAGCATGCCATGAGAAGAACAACCTTTTGCCAAAATCATCTAACACACATATACTTTCTCTCGTCTCTCTCTCTCTCTTTCTCTCACTAAACCCGAACATAACCTCAAGATCCGAGACCTCTTTGGTTGCTTAGTGTGATTTCCGCTAGCACTAAATTAGGTTGATTCAAGAATGTTGTTAGATCCACCCACCACGGGACCTACAGATCTTTGGCTCTCTCTTTAACGTGCGTATACACCTCATACTTCCTCAAGAGAATTTACTCTTAAAACATAGCTGCTTAAGATCCAGATGCAAGGTGATGAAACTTCCTCAAACCTATCTCACTCGAGCTCAGGGATATGGATGCTTTGGCCAATATTGGAAAACATGTGAAAGAAAAGGATCTTGTCCTGCTCGTGATATCAGGACTTCGAGAAGAATACAACAGTTTCAAAAAAGCTGTTTTGACTCGTCAGTTTCCAACTTCATTTACCGAACTTCATGGTCTTTTTTCTAACCATGATTGCATGATCAAGAAATCCCTACCTGATGTCTCTCCTGCTCAGGTGTTCACTGCTGTTACATACATCCATGAATCCACTGCCTCCTCTACTACTAGTGTCTCTCGCTCTCAACCACTGCTTCAATAACTACAACAACTAGTTGGTTAGCTTGGCCTTACATTACAACCCATAACTTAGCTGGTTTCACCATCCCCACAAGCCTTTAACTCTAATTGGTCTGTTGGCAATAGAGGTCATGGTCAATACAATCGCTGCGGTAGGGGTAATTACAACACCAACCGTAACCAAGGAGAAGGAAATCGTAGCCATTTCTCTTGGGTTCAAACCAAAACACCGTTTATAGTGTGGTATTGCTCATGTTCCTTCAATATGGCCCAACCGTGACCCTGCCACACTAAGGGGAAGACAACCTTCAACTAACTTTACTGATTACCGCTCACAAGCATTTCCAATTGGCTTCCTGACACGGGTTCCACCAATCATGTTGCACTAGATCTCTTCAATTTAATGGTGCACAACCGTATCACGGCGAAGATAATCTGGCAATGGTAAGGGGTTACCAATTCTACATATTGGTTCCTCTCGTTTTTACTCACCAACCAAAACATTTTCTCTCACAAATGTCCTTCATGTTCCCGAAATTAAACAAAAACTTCTTTCTGTTCAAAAATTCTGCCATGATACTAATGTGTTTTTTGAATTTCACTCTACCTTTTTTGCTGTGAAGGACATGTTTACACGCACCACCCTCCTCACGGGTCCAAGTAATGGTGGGCTCTACTCCTTTTTTGTCTTCCTAGAGTTGAACATGTTCACAAAGTTTCCTTTTCAACCACACGTGCTTCCTCCACCACATGGCATCAGAGACTTTGTCATCCACATAAAGACCTTTTACAATTCATGCTTTCTAAGTACTGTTTACCTCTTTCTAATAAGAGTTCTAGTTCTTTTTGTAATTCATGTCCAGTTGGAAAATCTTCCAAACTTCATATATCGACATCTACTTATAAACGCAATGGTATTTTGGATTTAGTTTTTTTGTGATGTGTGGGGACATGCTCTCGTTACCTCTTCTAATGGGCATTGTTAACTTTTATTGTATGCTGATCATTTTTCCCGGTTTATGTGGATTTTCTCATTAAAACATAAATATGATGTTTATGCCACCTTTAAATGTTTTCTAGCGATGGTTGAATGACAATTTCACACAATGTTAAAATCCGTTCAGGGAGGAGAATTCAGGAATCTTTCACAGTTTTTCTCCTGTCTCAGTAACATCCATCTACTATCTTGCCACATACGAGTGAACACGGTTTTGTAGAACGTTGTCATCTACATGTGGTTGAAACTGGTTTAACCTTATATGTCCAATCAAATGTCCCACGGCGTTTTTGGCATTACACTTTAGACACCCCATTTTACTTAATTAATCGAATGCTATCCCGTACAAACTCAAAACACCTCTCATTTGAACAAGTGTTCAATCATAAACCCGATTTCTCTTTCCATCGGGTCTTTGGGTGTCAATGTTACCCTTGTCTTCGTCCTTACAACAAACACAAAATGGATTTCCACTCCACATCTTGTGTGTTTCTTGGGTATATCGCCTCTCATCATGGCTATAGGTGCTTTGATTATACTTCTGATTGCATCTACGTCGCTCGCCGCGTTCGTTTTAACGAATCATACCTTCCTTTCCATACTTCCCACACCCACACCGACCCTCTAACTACACCAACTCCATCTCCCTATGTTTTGTCCTACCCTACCGATCTATCTTTTTCTCCATTAGCTGCAATACTTACAAATCAATCCATTCAGCCCAAACACCTCCTCCTCACACACCAACAACCCAATCTACTTCATCCCTTCCACACCGCCACCCTCTCCTCATGCCCAAATATAACTAGAGGCTGCAAACCCATCTCTTACAGCCCAATCTCCACCGTTTCACACATACAACAGGTGTCCCAAACCAGCTTGCTGCTCCTGTTTCCTCTTCTAACCAGCCTGTTCAACCTCGTGTTCATCCTAAAAACCTTCGGCCTTACCCTAAACAAACCACCAAATATAATGCTCATTCCTTTCACACCTATACCACTACTGGTTCGGTTACCGAACCCACCTCATTTAACATTGCTAGCAAAGATCCTAAATGGCGTCATGCTACGGCTAAAGAGTACTCAGCCCCAATTATGAATGGCACATGGTCCTTAGTTCCTCAAGGTCACAATGTTAATGTAGTTGCTTGCAAATGGGTGTACAAATTAAAATGTGACCAAGTTGGAGCCATTGAGCGCTGCAAAGAACGCCTTGTTGCCAAGGGGTTTCACCAACAACCGGGTATTGATTATCACTAAACCTCTAGTCCAGTTGTGAAATCCATAACTATACGTGTCGTCTTTCACTCTCTGTCACGAGACAATGGCCACTTCGACAGTTAGATGTGCAAAATGCGTTTCTTCATGGTGATCTCAAAGAAAAGGTTTACTTGCAGCAACCATATGGTTTTGTTGATCCACACAAACTGGATCACGTATGCCTACTTCATAAATCTTTGTACGAGCACAAACAGCCCCCAAGGCATGGCTCATCACCTCCACACGGCTTTACATGCCCTTTGTTTTAAAGGGTCCAAAACTGGCCCATCTCTTTTCATCTACTCGGCATGAGGCACCCTCTTATATATGTCGGTGTATGTTGATGGCATTATTCTAACAGGTAACAACCCTACAACCATTGATCATGTTGTGCACAGCCTTAGCAAGTCTTTTGCTGTTCAAGATACGGGCCCTCTTTCCTATTTTTTGGGTATTGAAATCAGCCCCAAAGGTAATAAGTACATTATGGAAATCCTTGATTGAGCGGGCCTATCTAATGCTAAACATGTGCCTTTCCCATCACCACCACGGCTAAATTGGCTCTTGGTGATAGTCCACCATTTGATAATCCGGTTAAATACCGGCAGATAGTTGGGGCGCTTCAATATTTAACTCTTTCACGCCCGGATATCACATTTGCAGTCAACAAAGTTAGCCAGTTTATGAACTCGCCTACTGATGACCACTGGACAGCATTTAAACGAATCCTTCGTTACCTTCAGGGCACAACCGACTATGGTCTTCTGTTACAACACAAGTCTGGTTCTCACTTGCATGCTTACATGGATGCTACTTTTAAGTACTCCCTCATCTGATGCTGATTGGGCCAGTTGTCCAGATGACCCTTCGGTCTACTGGGGGATTTGCAATATATTTTGGCTCCAATCTAGTGTCCTGGTCTACTAGAAAACAAAAGACTGTCTCTCAGTCATCAACGAAATCCGAATATAAAGCCTTAGAAGATACGGTTGCTAAGCTCACTTGGCTTGAAACCCTCCTACGGGAATTGTGTGTTCCTATTGCCTCAGCCCCCACTTTCTGGTGTGATAATTTGGGTGCTACTTACTTATCGGCAAATCCTGTTTTTCATGCAAGTACCAAACATGTGGAAGTTGATTTCCATTTTGTTCGAGAAAAGGTAGCACAAAGGAACTCTCAGTTCAGTTTATTTCTACACATGATCAGATCGCTGATGTATTCACAAAGCCGCTGCCTTCACAAAGATTTCTTCTATTACGGTCCAAGATACAGGTCTTCCCCGGCCTTTGCTTGCGGGGGAATACTAGACAGAATATGTTTAGTGATAAGGAATCTGAATATGTGGAGTCTAGGGATATGGATAGTCTATAGGTTTCAGTTGTAATCCCTTTATGTATCCCTATATTCATCTTGTACACACACATTCAACTACAATATACAATCACCAAGTTTAACTAGGATGCATATAGGACTTACATGCTGAAAATGATGTCTGTTGTGGTAAAAATCTGGTCAACTTTGTCTATTTTGGTAATTGTCCCTTAAAATTTGAATAAAATCCAGTAATCCACTAAACATAAAATAACATATGAGAAGGAACTAAGTACCAGTTTGTCATCCTTAAGGAGGATTCCCTTAGAGAGTATGTCGTGGATATCCTTTTTCACCATTGTGGTGTATATCTCAGGAGACTTTGAAAACTGAAGTATTTCTTTGTAGTTTCTAGGCAATTTGGCCTCCCATATTTCATAAGACTCCTGCATATTACTTAAGAATTAAGTAATACTAATGTTACAAAACAGTATTCATTAGACTCCAGCATATTACCCGTTTTCATTTCCATGATATTTGATTTATTAAGGGTTGTGAAATATAAAACAGAACATAAAATGTAAACTTTCTTAGTATTTTTTTATTTGCATATTTTGTTTTGATGATGTATAGTAATATACCTATGTTGAAATGAATACTGTTTAGTAAGGCTGCAAAAACTTGAAATTCCAATGCTTTTTGAAGATGTGCTACCACCTCACCTGCTGTTGGTCGTTCTTCTCTCTTTTCATGTAAGCATTGAAACGCGATCCTTCGAAATGTAGCCAATGATTCCAGCACAATTTGTTCCTTTATACCTTCAAACACTATCTCTTCAACCCATGCTACTTGGAAGTGACGTTTAACCAACACGTCTAAAAACTGACTGCTATCAGTGAAGTCATGTGGACATGCCATTCTCCCACACAGGATTTCAAATAGCACCACGCCAAATGAGTAAATATCAGATTCTTTGGTTAAGGTATGTGTTCCCCAGTACGAGGGGTCACAATAGCCAGGGGAGCCTAAAACATCATTCTTGAGATACTTAATCTCCTTATTTGCTGGATATGTTAATTCATGCTCGAAACCATAAATTTTTGCTTTCCAATCCTCAGTTAGTAAAATGTTGGAACTTTTTATGTCTCTATGTATCACCACATCTTGTCCTACACTACCTCCATGAAGGAAATGCAGCCCGTTTGCAATATCAATGCATATCTTAAGTCGTGTGCTCCATGAAAAGCTAGTATCATTCAAATACCTACTGAGACACCCGTTAGAGGCATCCTCATAAACAATGATTTTTTCATCTAGTTCTTTACAATAGCCCACAAGACCAATAATATTCTCTTGTTTATGCTTGAAAAGAACTTCAAACTCTCTCAAAAAACCATGTTCTTGATCCAATCTGTTAAATCGCCTAACGACAACCTTCTTAAGCCCACTACTGTGTTGAACTTCTCCTCTATATAGTTTCTCATATCCACTAATAATGCAGTTTTCATCACTAAAGTTTCCGACACCTAATGCTATTTCTTCAAGTGACATTTTTAAGGTATCCCTCCAGTTTTCCTGTGAATATTCTTAAGCAGTGAACTGGAAACTCTTCATTTTAATAAAATGTCGAAGAAATACAAATTGGACAGAAGTACATACCTTTTTTTTGCGGCTATGTGCCAAAATAGATACTTATTGTGAATTTTTTGTATATTATTCACTTAAAAAACCATGTATAATTAATAAATATGAACCACTAATTTCAACTATTTAAGTGTAGATCACAAAACAAAAGCGGAACAAATTACCCTATGAAAATGTTAGACATTAATCCCTCACATGTAAAGTTTAGGGTTAATTATGTCAAAGTGTCAAACTATGTTTTAGTTAGTTTTATTATTAATGTATTTTAGAAGGGTTAAAGTTGTAAATAGATAGTCTATAAATACTTGTCAAGATCCATGGAAAATAAGAACCCTTTTTCTTCAATTCAATTGTAATTGTTTGATTATTATTAAATTTATCAATCTTCATCTTATATTCTGGGCAACAATTGGCATCAGAGCCACGTTTGTGTTCAATTGAAATTGATCATTAATAATCGATCTTGGAAGTTGGAATCATCGTTCGATTTTTCAAAATCTGCAGGCAATAAGGCCTTCTCGGAATTGATTGTGATCACAAAAGGAAATCGATTTCAGTTTTTGATTCATATAATCCGTGATTGAAGTTGGCTACTGTCTTGATTCGATTTGGGTTCCACAGACTGTTGTGGAATTGTTGAGACGTAAACAGAAGAATCGGTCAATTCATAAAATCGTGATTCACATTTGTTGTGATCTTTTCTGAGTTGTTCAGGAAATTTTAATGATTGGAGAAATAATCATATTACCAAATCAATCAATCAATTGCATGTGTTCGTTGAAAAAATCTATTCGACCAGATATTGTTATATGGTTTATTGAAATTGCAATTGAAATTGCAATTGATTAGAAGCAACAGTTGTTTTGTTGATTAGAAGCAACAGTTGTCTGTTCTTAGTTCCGGTTATAATTGGAAACGAAAGAAAACAATCAGAATTGTTTTTTTATTCATGTATAACAAAAATTGGTTTTTGTGTTTATATCTATAATTTGCAGAAAAATAACTTTGGTTTTGGAGTTGTTCTCGGTAATCAAACCAGAAACCACATCTTGTTTGGAATTATTACTGGTTGTGGTCTTAAAAAAACAAAAGCACCATCTGGTGTATAATATTTTTTCCGTTTTATGACCATTATGCCCTTAACACATAAAGAAAACCAAAGTTCCTTGGATAATAAACCAAAGTCGGATCACTAATATCCACTAGTGTATTGGGTTAATCTTCCATTAACAAACATTTGTTGTTCATTTATTTAAGAAACTAAGTTTTGGATAAAACCAAAAATTGGGTCATTAGAATCCAATAGTATACTTGGTTTGATTGTATTTGAACATACAAAGATTTGTTCTTTGTTTAAACAGAACCAAATTTTTATAAACTTTTGTTTTGGTTCTTACAAGTTTAAAAGGTTATTGGAACCTTAAATTATACTCTGTGTATAATTATACTCTGTGTATAATTATTATTCTTGAGTGGTGATCATGTCGGAAACACCAAATGATAAGAATGCCATCATGACTTATAAAGAGTCGGGATTGTCCCTTGCAAATTACCAATGCCCCATGTTAAAGTCTACAATTCTACAAATTATACAACATTGGCAATTCGAATGAAGATCATATTAGATGCAAATGGTCTTTGGGAAACGATAGAGCCCACTAGTGAAACAAATGCGGATGTCAAGAAAGACAAGTTTGAAATTGCATTTTTGTTTCAAACTCTATAAGAAGATCTACTTCTTCAAGTGGCAGAATGCAAAACTGTAAGAGAAGTGTGGGATACACTTAAAACAAGACATCTTGGTGCAACACAAGTGCAACAGGCATGGTTGCAAAGCATCAAGTCTGAATTGGACAAGTTGCAAATGAAAGACGATGAGACTATCGATTCTTTCACAACGAGACTAACAAATATTGTTAGTAAGGTGACCAGACGTTGTGGTGCAAAATTTGATCAGCCCACGTTAGTAAGAAAAATCTTGACCTCTATGCCCGATAGATTTTTGCAAATAATTGCTTCAATAGAGCAATTTACGGATCTGGACTGTGTATCGGTAGATGATATCATCAGGAGACTTAAAACCTTTGAAGAAAGGATTAAGTCTAAAAGAGGAACTGTGACTGATTATCAAGATAAACTATTGTTCACGTGACACGACAATGAACTTGGTCGTGGCCAACCGTTTGGAAATCGTGGACGAGGTAAATTCCGCCCGTCGCGAGGACGAGGCATGAAAAATTATCAAGATAGAGAGGAAACCCCTTTTAAATCAGAAAAATCTGACAACAAACCATAAGAAAATAATAGTGAGCACCCCATAGCGGGCACAAAAGATAAATCTCGCGTCGTGTGTTATAAATGTGGTAAGGTTGGAGATTATGCCTACGAATGTCCAAATCGAAAACACAAGAATGGCAAGGCTCTCTTAGTTGAAAGTGAAGATGAAGAGCCTACCCTCTTGATGTCAATATAATGTTAGACAAAAGTTGATCATGTGATATGATCAAAATGTAAAAGAAAGTAGTATGAAGCAAGTATCGTGTGAAGCAAAGTTCGTGAGAAGCGAAGTAAAAAGTCGTAAGAAGAAAATCGTGAGAAGCAAAATCGTGAGAAGCAAGTTGTGAGAAGCAAGTCGTGAGAAACAAATTGTGCGAAGCATAGTCGTGAGAAGCAAAGTAAAGTCGTGAGAAGCAAAATGAAGTCGTGAGAAGCAAACGAATTCTTGTAAAGTAAATCAAGTGGAACATTCAATGAAAGGAAGGAAGCCATAGTTCAAGGATTAAAGAATAGTGGCGTGAAAAGACGAAGTTAGAAGATTTGAAGATCAAAAGACTCTATCTTTACATGTTCGTGATTAAGGAGGTGAATGTTAGACATTAATCCCTCACATGTAAAGTTTAGGGTTAATTATGTCAAAGTGTCAAACTATGTTTTAGTTAGTTTTATTATTAATGTATTTTAGAAGGGTTAAAGTTGTAAATAGATAGTCTATAAATACTTGTCAAGATCAATGGAAATTAAGAACCCTTTTTTCTTCAATTCAATTGTAATTGTTTGATTATTATTAAATTTATCAGTCTTCATCTTATATTTATATTCTAGGCAACAGAAAATTAGTGACTTCCTATGTTTCCGGAATCATTTTCATTAAATTATATTAAATGAGCACATGCACTATTACTACTATCGACAAGGGCTATAGTTAGCAAGATCATTGTATTAGCTTTTGACTTACTTGAAATTTTAATGCCTCCTGAAGTTCCTTGATGACTTCTTCAATTGTTGGACGCTCTGCTTGAGACTTCTTCAAACATTGATATGCAATTTTGGAAAATGCAGTCAAAGATTCATGACAAGGACCTATTTTCAAAGTAGTACTAAGTTCATGAGCTTCATCTATTATTTTCGGATCCAAGATTTCTTTTAGTGTTCCATTATCATAGTGTCTTTGTGCGATGGGTGCAAGCCCCCTTTCATTTTCCGATGTGTATTTTAAATCATAGGCCAATGTCCCTGCGAAGATCTCAAATAAAACTACCCCAAAGGAATAAATATCTGATGCTCTTTTTAACCGGTGCGTCCTAGCATATTCTGGATCTAAGTACACATTTGTACCTGCAATATTATTTGTATTGATGGTGCTATTCTGTTGATTCAGAGTGTGAAATTTTGAGAGCCCAAAGTCTGCAATCTTGGCCTCCCAATTCATACCCAAAAGTATATTATCACTTTTTATATCACGATGTACCATCCATTTTTTTTCCTCGAAGGTTGTATGCAGGAAATTCAATCCATGTGAAATATCAATACATATTCTGAGACGTTGTGCCCATGTAAGATTAACCATGTTATTCGAGTTTCCCAAATAAGCATCCAAACTTCCCCTAGGAGCATGCTCAAACACAAGAAGCATTTCGTCACCTTCAACACAAAATCCTTGAAGTGATACTATGTTGGGATGCTCACATATACTGAGCGCATCAAGTTCGGAAATGAACCCTTCTTTTCCTTGACCATCTTCTCTCTGGAAAATGCGTTTTATAGCTACTGTGTTGTGAATTTTAGGAAGTCCGTGTGTATTATTCTCTTGTGTTTCCAATAAAACTCTAGAGCCAATATGATTGAAATCTCCCTTGTATACTGCACCATACCCGCCAAATCCAAGAAGATTTTTTTCGTGGAAGTTCTCAGTGGCTAACCGTATATCATAAAGTGGAATCTTCAAATGTTTCAAGCGCACCTGAAAAATAGAATGTTGTAATTGGTACATGCAAGGAAAGACGAAAACTTAAATCAAATTTATGATATTGTCTTCTTTATGTGGAATATAAACCGGATTCGGTGAGTTAAGCCTTTAAATATTTAGTTTTGTACAAACAGGATCTTGTTTTAACTCATGTGTTATAGGCTTTTAGCTAAGTAATTTCTGATATCCAATATTGTAATCTATTTGTTTTCAAAATCAATCAAGTAACATTTCCATTTGTGGATACCTTCTCCTAAGTATATGCTATGTCCTAGCTTCTCCAACTAAAGGTACCTTCTCTAACGTCTTAAAAATGATCTGGATAGGTATTAGAGGCACTACATTGCCACCTTGTGTGTGCCCATGTATATTCCAACGCTAGCCATGAAAAATTTACGTTCTTCAAGTACTACACTTATAGATGGAAAAGCTCAAAGGGTCAAAGAAAAAAGAAGTGTCACCTTGTGTTACATGGTGTTTAGAAAGTTTGTTCAGTATAGTCTTAGAAGATACGGGTAAAATTTTCAAGGAGGAGTATGGGCAGCGAACATCATGAATTCGACAAGAGACTAGATCTTATGACATTTGCTACGATCTATCAAGTCTTTCTAGTAGAAAGGGCTACAAGCAAAAAAGGTTTTAATAAAATAGTAAAGGAGTGTGGGAGAGACACTTGGAAAGATGCGTAGCAATGTCAAATGGGCGAAAGAAGCGAAGGTCCGAACCTTGAGAAGTGACTTCGAGGTGACTCGTATTAAGGAGAAAGTATCTATTGATGAGTTCACCAAGAGAATGAACACGATCGTGATACATATTCGCTCACTTGGAGAAAAAGTAGACTAGATTACGATGGTAAAGAAATTTCTTCGAAATATTCCATGAGGTTAATGCTGAATGTAACATCAATCATGCAATTACGTGATCTAGGGAACATATCAGTTGCAGGATTTGTAAGTCGTTTGATGATCCTCCAAGAGTGGGTTCATGGTCTCCAAGAATGAGGGGGTTTGCAGGTCCCACAAGCGAGGATGGTGGCTTATCCAGACAAAACAGGAGATTATTCGAAGGAAAAAAAGTTAGAAGTCAGGTGTGAGGATGATGTGGCTAACACTGATGACGGGTATCTTAAGTGAAGCATCATTCCCACAAGGGATACTTGAAAAAAGTTCATTGTCAGCCTATCCAATAAAAGAGAAAGTCAAATGGAGTCAAAGTGTAGCACCATGACAATGAAGCAAACAATCATATGAAGGGAACAACATCAAAGTTTCTTGATGTAGATGAACAAGAAGATCGGTTTAGGTCGATTTTGTGCTCAAAGCGAACCAAAATCAAATTCCGGTTTACATGTTTAAGAAACTAATCGGCTCGGTATTATATAGTTTCCAGTTTTTGTTTATTCATATGGTTTTGATTTGGTTAAGGGTCGTTATTGGTTATACATTTGGGCTTAAAATGTTCAATTTTGCTATTTATTCCATTAAAAGAAACTAGATTATTAGGTATTTCGGTTCAGTTTTTAAGGTTATTTTGGTTAACCGGTATTCTGCTCATCCCTAGATCGTGTTCTGTTGGAGGCGAGTCTACAATTTAAATTAAAACTAATGTTTGATCTTTTAATTGCAAACTTGATATCAGAAGCTGCTAAGTGAGGTGAATTACATTCTAAGACATAAAAGCACTATTATACATCTTGAACAGCAAATGGAAGAAGGTCTTGGAAGAGACCTACACCAGATGAACTAACAAGCATTTGACCATAATGACATGTTTCTCTTTAATATACTAAGGTCCCTTCATCGAGTTTACAAAAATCTTGTGAAAATAGGTTGACCAACATGTTTCTTGAGAGCCTATGATAAGTTTGATTGATTGTGGCATACAAGGTTTGGACATTTTAATTTCTATGCTTTATGAGACATGGAAAGTAAATATGATGGAAGGATTTCCAATGACAAAACACCACGAATCAGCTTTGTATGAGTCAAGCTCAAGCTAAGTGTCGCAGCTCGTTAAATAAAATCAAGCTGAGCCGAGACGGCTCGAGTTGAGTTCGAGCTGGGCCGAGCTCGGCTCGTTTACAGCCCTACTTACTATCAAGTATATTTAAAAACTCTTTAACTTGAAGCATTTACTTACTTGAAAGTGTAATGATTTCTCAAGGGACTTGATGACAACTCCCAATGTAGGGCGTTCGCTTGGGGTGTCTGCCAAACATTGATAAGTTATTTTGAAAAATGTATCCAAAGAATCTTGGTTAGGTCCTTTTGTTAGAGTATAACTGCACTCTTGAGCTTCTTCCATTATATTAGGATCTGCAATTCCTTTTTGCTTTCCTACATTAAAGTCCCATCGCCATAAGTTTAAATTAGTTAGCCCCTTGACATCGGCCAACTTCCCAGTTAGGATCTCAAATAAAATTACTCCAAGAGAGTAAATATGATTCGGTTCTTTATGTTCCAACACATATTCTGAATCCAGGTACATATTGGTGCCTCCAATATTATATGTATCATTGAATTTGGTGATTCCAAAGTTAGCTATCTTTGCGGTCCAGTTCATATCCAATAAAACATTTGCACTCTGTAATCCTTGATATATCATACTTGATTTGTCATCCAAGTTGTCAAGTTAGTACTTCAATCCATTTGCAATATCGAGGCAGATGCGAATTCGCTGCTCCCAAGTAAAGTTAGCCATTTCACTGGTTCTTCCCAAATATTTATCAAGGGCTCCTTCAAAAGCACCCTCAAAAACAAGAATCGTCTCAGAGTCTTCATCACAAAAACCAAGAAGGGTTAGTAGGTTCGGATGCTTACGACGACTAAGCATTTCAATTTCGACAAAGAACTCGTTTCTTATTCTCTCGTATTTCTGATTGATGAACCTTTTAATTATTACTGTCCTTTTTGACAGTTCACCTTTATCCTCCCCTTCTTTTGTCAACACATTTTCCATATCAAAATGGTCTAGCTGTGCCCTATACACCATTTCATCACTGTTTGACATAATCCGGTGTATAGAGTCAAAATCATCCGTGGCCAACTTTATATTATTGAGTGGAATCTTCAAGTATGCAAATTTCCTCACCTGTTACAGTCTGTGTTAGTGAAGGAAAACACGTTACGTTAATACTTATGTTATTTAGTGGAATCTCAATTTTTTCGCAGCACCTTTTCGCAACACATTCATCTGCTGCACCCGATTCCAACCAACCAGTTGAGGCCACGTGGCTTATTTAATAAGGAAACTATAGTTATAATCTTTTAATTCTTACATTAAAAGTAACAACAAATTTAGCATTTTACAAAGAAGCACATATGTTATAACATTGTTATAGAACTTTAAATAACCTCGTGTTTTAGTTTTTTAGCCATCGAGCCAACTCAGTAATTAGCCAACATATAGTTCGTGGATACTAATGGGAATGAAATTATTATGAAAGAACTTACAAGATTTTCGTGTTTCAATTGTATCTCCAAAGCTTTCTCAAGTCCTTCAACAATTAGACGCATATTTGGGCGTTGCTCAAGTTGTTTCTTCATGCAGTTATGGACGATTTCTAAAAAGATCGACCGTGAATGTCGGTGCATTTGTTTCCTTAGATTTGGATCAATAATATCTGCCAGCTCTAGCCCTTCATAATGGTTTTTCCCCATTTGAGCTATATATTGACTCACATCATTAATCGATACTTTCCTCCCACAAAGCACTTCCAACAATATCACCCCCAAAGAGTAAACATCGGACTTGTGTGTCCCATATCCGGTCTTTGTGTATACTGGGTCTGTGTAGCTGGTTGTATTATGGAAGACAACACTATACGGTACCCGAAATCCAAAACAAAATACCTTTGCTTCCATGTCTTTATCTAACAATATCTTAGAGCTCCTGATATCATGATGAAAGCCAATATGATAACATTCGATATCATTATGGATGTATTTCAACGCAAGTGAAGCATCAACACATATATGCAACCTTTGGGTCCATGTGAGGGTTAGATCACCAACACTTAGATGGTCTTCGAGACTTCCGTTAACTGCATGCTCCATAATAATCATCATTTCATCATTCTCATCACAAAAACCAACAATAGATACTGTATTTCTATGCCGGATGATAGAAAGTGTCTGAATCTCTCTCACGAAGACATATTTTGTTAGCCCGTCCACAGGATGAAACCTTCGTATAACAACATCAATGCCTTCTTTGAACCAAAGGAGTTTTCCTTTGTAAACATCTGCAACTTTACCTCGTTTTAAGAGATTTTCTTCCGCGAAATTTTGGGTGGCTGTTACTATATCTTCAAGTGGGATTACTATATGTTCAAGTTGGGTTCTCAAAGCAAAGTAATCCAATTTTGAATAAGACATGAGGTTTCACTGTATCAAGAAATAACCAGAGTAAATTAAACTAATACTATTAATGTAATAATGAATAACTTATGTCACGCTATTTATTTAGGATGAGTTAGGATAATGGGTCAAACAAATCATTAGTCGATTCTCACACTGATTCACAAAATATATAATTGTAATTCATGATCAAATGTTACTTAAAATATTCTATCAGTAATATAGGTGTTCATCATTTTGTTTTTCGTATTAATACAAAACACACACACTGCAGTATGCAAGAATTCACACAGTTCGCGATATTCGTCGGACTAATTCTAACAGAGACAAGGTCTAGAGATCAATGTGTAGGAAGATGATATTTAACGAGTGAAACACATGTGAAAGCTTATGCAATGGTTTGTGCCAGAAGCGATGGACACCGATGGTATACTCGCGTAACGTGTCATCGTACGCGTTAAACAAGTGTAATGTGGGGCCAATCACGCATCAAGCATTGATTTAAGTGCGTAGCAGGGCTGATTTACGCACGTCACATAGCACCTGAGTCTGTTTCCGGTCTGTTAAGCGTAACCAGCTCTGCAGGTGTAATCGACATTTAAATACGCGTAACCGACACCTAAACGCGCATAATTGGTGCCGAAGCTAGAAGCAAAATGAAAGGCACAATCAGTGTTGTAGAAATCGCCAGGCGCTAGTCGAGAGGTGGGATAGGGACTAGCGATTAATCAGATTAGTCGGGATTAATCGGATTGGAATTTATATGTAAATTTTCAAATAAACATATATATTCCAAATTTTATGTATAAATTTTCAATTTTTACCGATTTTGGACAAATCGGGATTAATTGGTTACAAGTCGGTGGGTCAATGACTAGCGATTAATCAGGTTTTTTACAACATTGGGTGCAGTATATACTAAAAGAAAAAAAACATAACCTGAAACTTGTTCTGACCTGAATCAAACTAATCATTTTTCAAATTAACCCGTTCCGATCCCAGCCAGTGACCCGAACCGTGTCCTAGATATAACACATGGCCTTATAGGTGAAAAGGGTTGATGCGTTACAAATCACAATAGGAGATATATAAAAAACATAAAACCCAGCCCAAAAGTAATTAGCAGACTAACCTTGCATCAACAATGGCATGCAGAGGCAGTGGTTGACTTTTCGATTTGCTACCAGAGGCCAGAGCTAGATAGAAAATTACTATATAACTAATCAGGAAGAGATTAATTATTTAAAGATAGAATTACGGTCCTTTATGTTTGTAGCAGATTTCATTGCTTGTCATTTATCTTTAAAATTGATCTGTTTTATACTTTATGTTTTCAAATGCTATATTGTTTATCCTTTGGCCCTAACCTAGTTAGTTTTTTCCATTAAGTCTGATCATGTGTGAGGGCAACTTAGAATTATTACCCTTTTATTAAAAATAGATAATGTATTTATAGTTTTATACATATATACTCCCATCTCCCCTGTTGAATTAATCCACAGCCACTATAGCTTCATCTCCGCGAGCTATTACCGTCTTCTCCGATGAGCCACTGGCACTGCACCGGGACCCACCACCACAGCTGCCCTATGCGCCATTTTTTTTCTCTCTTCCTCCCTTTCCTAGCCACCACCACCGCAACCTTCTCACTCTCGTCACTTTAATGTGAACATAGGAAGGCAATCGTCGTTTAATTGAGCATTCATTGTATTCCGGTTAATCGGAATCCTAATCGAAGCTCATTCACCGTCTTCCGGCCAAATCGAGAGCCTAATCGAAGCCCGTTCACTGTGTTTCCATCTAATCCAAGACAAAGGGATGCTGAATCTTGTTCTTTGATTTAACGATGGTGGAGGTTTGCAGGTGGCGGTGGTAATGGAGGAGCTTCAGGACCCAGCCATACAGAGGAGGGGAGGGGGGGGCAGATATGGTGATGCTTGTGGATATGTTGGTTAGAGGTTGGATGGTGGTGGTGGTAAGTATTGACACACATCATATAACAAATATTGAAGATCAAGACAATATTAATTCAAATATTTTGAATTAATATCCATGCTTTCATTGTGCCTAATAGCAATCCCAAATTATTAGCAAACAATCTACATTTATTGTAATTGTAACTATCCTTTGATTTTAGCTTTTGTTCTTGCTATATATTGTAACTATTGGAGTCAATAATAATTAACTCTTCCAATAAACTAATCTCATTATGGTATCATTGAGCCTCACACTTTATTCCTTTTGATCTCACCACTGATCCTACTGTCACCACCCTTCCATACCCTTATCACATCCCTACTTCCTCACCACACAAATAATTAGCATCGTAGCTTTCTAATTTTTTTTCTCTACCAACATCAATTATGGTTGATTCATTGAACACAATTAACCAACCTTTTCTTGGAAATTGCCAATGGTGCCTCACCAAACGGCACACTCTCACCAATTGCTTGGTTTTCAAGAAACTAATGCCTAATGTTGTCGTACCTCCCTTCAAACGAAACCCGCCTATTAAAACCACTCCACAAACAAACATGATGGCTATGAAAAGAACTCCCATGCAACACAAATGGCTAATGGATAGTGGTGCCTCACAACACGTAACAAATGATCTCATGCCTTGTCCAACTATGCTCCGTATGATGGTACCGAGGAACTTGTAATCGGGGATGGTTCATCTCTTAAAATTACTCAAATTGGTTCACTCGTCATACATACACAAACGACCACTCTCATACTTAAAGATGTTCTTTGCGTTCCTACAATGTCTAGAAATATTATCTCCATATCCCGTTTATGCTACAATAATTATATTCTAATCTAGTTTTTTCAATGTGCTTTCCTTATCAAGGATCCAAATTCAAATGTTCTTCTTAATGGCCAAGCTAGCCATGGAATTTATGAATTTCGTTCAACTTCCAATAAGCACCCGTCTACATTCACAGTACAAAGACTACCTCCATATTTTGACATCATAGATTGGGCCACCAAAATACTAAGATTCTCATACTTTTATCTTCTTTTGTTACTTGCATTTTGCATTCAAATAAACCTTGTAACTCTTGTCACAAATTACCATTTCATGAATCTACTTTAACTTCTAATGCTCCCTTACAACTAATTTTTTCGGATGTTTGAACATCACCCATCACCTCTATAGATGGTTACAAATATTATATAATTTTTGTGGATCACTTTACAAAATATACATGGCTATATCCACTTAAAAATAAATCTGATTCATTATCAACCTTTATTCGATTTTAAAAACTCGTTAAGAATTTTTTTCAAACCACCATCAAACAATTATTCTGCGACAATGGTGGTGAATATATTAAACTCTCTTCGGACCTACAATCTCATGGCATCTCTCACCTCACTTCACCACCTCATACACCAGAACACAATAGATATGCCGAACATCGACATCGTCATCTTGTTGAAACCGGCTTATCGCTCCTCACACATGCAAAATTACCCACCATATATTGGCCTTTCGCACTTGTCATGGCCGCTTACCTCATCAATCGCTTGCCCACTCCCACTCTAAAAAATACCTCACCATATCACAAATTATTTAACAAACAACCGAACTACGAAAAATTAAGAAGTTTTGCTTGCCTATGTTATCCTTGGTTAAAACCTTATTCTCCTCATAAGTTACACCCAAAATCTAAACCGTGTATTTTTGTCGGTTACTCTCCTAGTCAAAGTGCATACTATGCACTTGATCCCACCTCCAACAAAATTCATACTTCTAGACATGTCACATTTGTTGAAAAATGAATTTCCATACCAAACACTCACAACCACTGTCGTCTCACCGCCTAACAATTCCCATCATTTCCCTTCATAACCAAAATATTCAAAATAATACCTCAACCTCCTCTCAATCTGACCCAATAAATGAACAAACATCATCCTCTACTCCATCTTCTGCCTCTAGCCCAAATAATACATTTCAAAATCCGAGCCCAACAAACCTCCATCAAGATTACAGCCCAATCTCCGATCCCTCCATCCCAATCTCAGAAAAATCCCAACTCCCTTATCTGTTTCCATCAGCCCACTAACTACCACACCATCATCAACCCAACAGCCTTCCCAACAATCCATCAACACCCAACAACTTGTCACAAGCCCAACCAACCACAATCCAATATAACACCATTCCAACCGAATCTGTGGATCAAAAATGGGTTCAAAAAACCAATCCAAAATATCACAACCCCTCATTCCAGTTATATACTGCCATTAATGGCACAATCACTGAGCCGAACACCATAACCCAAACATTGAAGCATCCTCTTTGGCGGAATTCCATGACTGAAGAGTATGAAGCTTTAATAAAAAAATAAAACTTGGACTCTTGTACCTCCTGACCAAGCTTCTAACCTTGTTGGCTCTAAATGGGTCTTTCATACAAAATACAAACCCGATGGTTCCATTGACCGTCTTAAGGCCCGCTTTGTCGCTAAAGGTTTTCACCAACGCCCGGGTATTGATTATGCCGAAACTTTTAGTCCAATCATCAAACCTGCTACTCTTCGCCTTATTCTTTCCTTAGCCGTCTCCCAAAATTGGTCCATTCGTCAACTAGACGTTAATAATGCCTTTTTACAAGGCATATTAACAGAAAATGTCTACATGGTCCAACCATTCGGCTTTATTAATCCCGCATTTCCATCTCACATATGAAAACTAAATAAAGCCATCTACGGTCTCTAACAAGCCTCGCGTGCATGGTACGAAGAATTAAAATCCCATCTTCTATTAAATGGTTTCCAACCCACCATCTTGGATCCGTCTATATGAATTCGACCTTCTGATTCCTTGTCTATCTATATCCTAGTATATGTTGATGATATTATCATCACCGAGCCCAACCCTACACTTATTAATTCGTTCATCTCTTCTCTTGCAAACAAATTCTCACTCAAAGATCTTGGCACCATTTCTTACTTTCTTGGTGTGGAAGTACTTCCACACCCTCATGGCATGTTATTATCCCAAACAAAATATATTCATGACTTCATTAAACGAGCCAATATGAGTGATTACAAACTGATGAACGTACCAATTACATGTTCTAAACCCATCACACTCCATGGTGATACACCCCTTACATCACCCATTGAATATCGAGCGCTAGTGGCTCTACAATATTTGTCACTTACTAGACCTGATGTGGCATTCACAGTAAATAAATTATCACAATTTATGCATTCTCCTACCACCATTCATTAGAATGCCCTCAAGCGCCTCCTTAGATATCTTCATGGGTCCATAAACAAAGGTATTTTTCTTTGCTATAATTCACCAAACCAATTACATGCTTTCACAGATGTAGATTGGGCAGGTGGACAGCTATCGAAGTACAACGGGTTACATTGTTTGCTTAGGTTCAAACCCAATTGCATGGAGCTCTAAAAGACAACCTACCATTGCACGTTCCTCCACGGAAGCCGAATTTCGAGCTGTTGCATCCATAACCATCGAAGTGCTATGGCTAAAAGCTTTACTACATGAACTTGGTTTCTTGTCCACCAGGACCACCACCATCCCCACCATTTTTTTTGACAACCTAAGTGTCACCCAATATTCCGCCAATCCCATATGTCACTCCCGCAGGAAGCATCTTGCCCTTGACTTCAACTTTGTCCATGACAAATTAATTCGTGTCACTCATATCGCCGGAGACGGTCAACTTGCTGATGCACTTACCAAACCAACTCCACGTTCATGGTTTCATTATCTCATGACCAAGATTGGGCTCACTACAAGACCGCCCATCTTGCGGGGGCATATTGACACACACCATATAACAAATATTGAGGATCAAGACAATATTAATTCAAATATTTTGAATTAATATCCATGCTTACATTGTGCCTAATATCAATCCCAAATTATTAGCAAACAATCTGCATTAATTGTAATTGTAACTATCCCTTGATTTTAGCTTTTGTTGTTGCTATATATTGTAACTATTGGAGTCAATAATAATTAACTCTTCCAATTATCTAATCTCATTAGTGAGGGGGTGGTGGTGAGGGATGAACGTGATAACAAAGAGAGAGACATTTTTTCATTATATATATATATATATATATATATATATATATATATATATATATATATATATATTTATATTATTCTTTTAATTATTAAAATATGTTTTTAACTAAAGGGTCAGATGACTAAGTTGCCCTCATATGTAAGGCACATGATTAGATTTAATGGGAAAAACTAACTGCGTTAGGGCCAAAGGACAAACGGTGTAGCATTTGGAAAAATAAAGTACAAAATAGATCAATTTTGAAGATAAAGGGCAAACAATGAAATCCGTGACAAACATAAAGGACAATTTTTGTAATTCTGTCTTATTTAAATTTATGAAATCTTATGTGTGATGAAGAAAATAAATGGGAAGATATGTTGTGTTTAAAGAAAATATGCAGATATAACGAGTGAAAGCATATTGAGTAGAAACCGATGTCGGTGAATTTTTGTTTTAATAATATTTAATTTTGATTTTCCTAGTGTGATTTTCATTTTGTTAGGGTTTTTTTTCAATTTTTTATTTTGAACTGTGACTTTATTGTGTGTTAGGTCACTGCACTATTTAAATTTGGAGAGCTTTGTTGCCCAACTCTAGTCAGACTATATTGTCTTAACCTGGTTAACACTGGCCTTTAGAGTTTGGCTTGGGCATTCCATCGGGAAACCATGCGGATGTTTGCCACTTGACAATCATTGTGGCACCACAAAAACAACACTCTCTGGCCTAACACAGAGTAGAATGAAAACTTGGGTGGGCTCAAGGTTGGAATCCAAGCCTCCTACTAGGTCATAAACAAAGGATTTTTATTTGACAGAATTACAAAGATTGCCCTTTATGTTTGCATTCAATTTCATTGGTTGTCCTTTATCTTCCAACTTGACTTGTTTTGTACTTTACGTATCCAAATGCTATGACGTTTGTCAATTGGTCCTAACCCAGGTATAATTTCTCGTCAAATATTGTTATGTGCAAGGCACATGAGGTAGATCAGTCTTTTCCCCTAACCACTTCATCTCCCGAAAATACTAACCCCGGATCTAAAAAACATGCTCTCTCCCTCTACTATATTCTCTCTATGTATCTCTCTTCCTCACCTATCAATCGACATTGTGGTCGTGTAGGTTGATACCCGGGTATTGAACCGATAACGTATCCGGCAATACAAGCGAGAATTCGCCGAAGTTGTTCACGATGTCAAGTTCCGTATGGGTTGCTTCTTCTTCATTATCTAAATCTACCATTTAAAAAGTTGCATTCTTAGGACAAGATGAACTGCAAAGTGAGAGAAAGAGAGTACACGTAAAAGCAACCAGATTCATTATTATTATTATTATTATTATTAATTAAATTGGTAAAATAACAAATTTGCCCTCATGTGTAAAGACATATGACCTGATTTAATGAGAAAAATTGACTAGGTTAGGGTTAAGGGACAAACGATGTAGTATTTGGAACATAAAGTACAAGACAAGTTAGTTTAAAAGATAAAGGACAATCAATGAAATTAGGTGCAAACATAAAGGAAAATCTCTGTAATTATGTCTTTTTATTTTGTTAGTTAACATTTTCAAATGTTTTAAATTAACATTATGTTTAAAAAATAATATCACAACATCACGTGAAAGCAGATGGTACTATAGAGTAAACACCTATAATATGGGAATTAAACCCATAACTTTTCATTTCACATACAAATCATCTTAGAGCATTTCCATCTTTTTTCTTATGTTTAAATCTAAAATTAAACTAAAAATGCTACATAATCTCTCATTTTTAAATAAATAATATTTTTTCATACTTTTATCATTATATTTTCTCTCTCATTCACTAAGAATCACTTTCAACATATATTAAAAAAGTATAGGAGTGAACAATAACTTTTTAAATTTACAGAAAAATCACTGAATTTCACTCAGCTCTACTCATAACACCCTAAACTACTTTTTATATTATAAAAACATTACTCACTGAATATGGTGGATAGGATATGAATGCACTCACACCCCCACTTTACACTTCACCAAAATGACAATGGATATTTGCAAAAAGGATTTTTACATATTTCCCCTTACTTAACACTATAAATTACATATTTCCCCAATCTGTAAACCTTAATTACATATTTCCCCTTCTCCTAACAAATTACTTAATTAGCCTTATTTAATTAAAAAACAAAATAAAATAAGACAAGTTATATAAAAAAACCTATAGAGTCAAACCCACATCTCTATCATTTTCTTCAACCCACTTTGATTCTCCGATGAGTTTGCTGTCACTTCAATACAGCCGACACACCCTAATTCTCACATTCTCCTCTGAATTACAAGATCTTCCTCCACATAACCCAACTACTCCGCGCTCCTCAAACCCTATTCCCTTTGCTTCAACTACAATCACATCAAAAACACGTCATTCGCCTCTAACCGGAAAAACGATTTGTAGATTAAAGTAATTGCTTGAATCTCGAGCTTAGCTGTTTGGGTGGGGTTTTGATCAGATCTGAAAAACATGATGGTGGTGGTGGTCGCCAGAGATGGGATCGAGCAAACCGATAAAAAGGATAGTGGTAGACTGCGTGTGGTGGTGGCGGTGAACTGTGTTAGGTGGTTAGACATGCAAATCTTATGACTTATAGATTCATGTTTTAGGGGGTTAGAAATTGTTAGGAAGATCTGTTCAAAATAAAAAAAACGAGGAAGAAGAAAGCATTGGTGTTGTTCCAAAAAAAGAAGAAAGCATTGGTTGTTCACAAACATTAAATGTAACTAGAAATTTGTCCGTCGCGCGTTGTGACGAGGGAACGTTTTGTTAACGACGCATACGTCAAGTTTGTGTCGGGTATATCAATCGTTCGTAAGTGAATTTCGCAAGTCCACAAAGGGCACCACATTGCCCATATAAACATTCCTACAGACTTTAATTCATTAGTTCGTCTAAAGGCTGGGTTTTGCAAGTCCACCCACCATCCTAGTCACAAATCATAGTCGGCGTTCTTGAAATTGTCGGCCTACACACTCAAATACAAAAACACAAATTTTACCTATCCTAAACCTTAAAATTGTGAAAGCATGCACTGGTTAACTTTAATGACCACAATTGATAGACGAGATTATAATCAACTACATAAAACTTTAATCAAGATCCACAAACAAAAGCTTAAACCAAAATCAAAGAATGCCGAATGTAACATTGATTTCTCTAATAAACAAAAAAAGACCTAAAATAAAGCAACTCAATAATTTATACTAGAATAACAAAAACTTAAAATAGGCAACTAATGTGATGGTTCTGTATATCCATGGGAGAAATAAATAAAAAGAAATTTTCATCAAATTTATAATATTGAAGAAACACTAACCCGACCCCGGACAGATTACTGGTAACCTGGGGGTTGGATAGCTGTTTCCCACGAGGGGTTAGACCCTTGGAAGATGGTTCTTCTGATAACCTGCAAAACAGACACCGTGAGCTCGTCACTGAGAAGGGGGGGGTTCCTCCTTGTGACCACCCTCCGGCGTGAGAATCAGACTAGATTGCTCTTTAAATATAAAAGTATATTAAGAGATTGCTAGAGCAGATATCAGGTATAATATGATGATAATGTAGTAAGATATGTTGTGTTCCGATGATCATACCATTTGGGGTATTTATAGCCGAAGGTAGGTTTCCAAGGAGGTGTGGCCGGCTGCAACAGTGTTCCTGTTCCACCAACAGTGGCCTACGCACGTGCCCTGCTGGTAGTTGGTGGGTAGGCAGCGGCTGATAGTGACCAGGCCTGCTGTATACTATTCCCTTTCCACCAACTGCCGGCTACGCACGTGGTATGACAGTAGTTGGTGAGTAGGCAGCGGCTTAATAGTGATACAGTACAGGGGCATGCTGCTCGCCATACTGTATCAGTGAGCTGTCGTATCCCTGATCAGATCTTTCGCCCATACCTCGTCAGGTACAGTAAAAGGTCCTTCAGTATACAGACTGGCTTATTTGGGCGGGAGTATTCCCCCTCCCGCCTCTGTGCGGGATTGCTCCCGGCTTTGCTCATTCCTTCAGGTGACACTGAATGATCGAGAGCTAAGTACCTAGTGCGTGTAGCCATGCTGCGCGGGTGGCCTTCCCTCATGGCTTGTATCCGAGGCTGCGGGAACAGGCGGAGTCCTTCACCATGGGAGGCATTTCCTGCGGGAACAGCTTGCGTACTGCGCGTAAGGACGTCACGTCTCTGAGCATGGTTGGTCCTGCGGATCCAGTTGGTCTCTGCGCAGACGTCCCTGTTTAAGGTGAGTCTTGCGGGACCAACTGGGCTCTGCTGGGACCTACCTCTTCAAGTCCCCCCAGTCCAATGTTCTTCTCATGCGTGTTTAATAAAGTGAGGTGAACTTTTGGACTTGAGCAAAGGGTTTTGAAAAGGGTTTTGTAAGGTTTTCCATGGGGATTCTTTCCGCGGAAGTCCTTGTCACTTGCAGAAATGCCCGAGTTTTCTGCCTGGTCTTTGGGCATTTCTGCAAGTGACAAGGACTTCCGCGGAAAGAATCCCCATGGAAAACCTTACAAAACCCTTTTCAAAACCCTTTGCTCAAGTCCAAAAGTTCACCTCACTTTATTAAACACGCATGAGAAGAACATTGGACTGGGGGGACTTGAAGAGGTAGGTCCCAGCAGAGCCCAGTTGGTCCCGCAAGACTCACCTTAAACAGGGACGTCTGCGCAGAGACCAACTGGATCCGCAGGACCAACCATGCTCAGAGACGTGACGTCCTTACGCGCAGTACGCAAGCTGTTCCCGCAGGAAATGCCTCCCATGGTGAAGGACTCCGCCTGTTCCCGCAGCCTCGGATACAAGCCATGAGGGAAGGCCACCCGCGCAGCATGGCTACACGCACTAGGTACTTAGCTCTCGATCATTCAGTGTCACCTGAAGGAATGAGCAAAGCCGGGAGCAATCCCGCACAGAGGCGGGAGGGGGAATACTCCCGCCCAAATAAGCCAGACTGTATACTGAAGGACCTTTTACTGTACCTGACGAGGTATGGGCGAAAGATCTGATCAGGGATACGACAGCTCACTGATACAGTATGGCGAGCAGCATGCCCCTGTACTGTATCACTATTAAGCCGCTGCCTACTCACCAACTACTGTCATACCACGTGCGTAGCCGGCAGTTGGTGGAAAGGGAATAGTATACAGCAGGCCTGGTCACTATCAGCCGCTGCCTACCCACCAACTACCAGCAGGGCACGTGCGTAGGCCACTGTTGGTGGAACAGGAACACTGTTGCAGCCGGCCACACCTCCTTGGAAACCTACCTTCGGCTATAAATACCCCAAATGGTATGATCATCGGAACACAACATATCTTACTACATTATCATCATATTATACCTGATATCTGCTCTAGCAATCTCTTAATATACTTTTATATTTAAAGAGCAATCTAGTCTGATTCTCACGCCGGAGGGTGGTCACAAGGAGGAACCCCCCCCCCCCTTCTCAGTGACGAGCTCACGGTGTCTGTTTTGCAGGTTATCAGAAGAACCATCTTCCAAGGGTCTAACCCCTCGTGGGAAACAGCTATCCAACCCCCAGGTTACCAGTAATCTGTCCGGGGTCGGGTTAGTGTTTCTTCATTGGCGCCATCCGTGCATAAAGCTAGAACTTTATTTTTCTCCAGTTTTTTCAAACTTCTACAAAGATGGTTAGAGAAATTCCGGTAACCACAACCCCAGCTACTGGGGGGAATACCGGCAACACAGTTTTTACGAACACTACCCCGGCTACCAAAGCCGGGGCAAGTGAAGTAAATTTTACGAACACTACCCCACTTACCAAAGCTGGGGCAAGTGCAGTAAATGATCGCCTACTGGGATCCACCGATACCCAGTTTGAGAAACGAAGACTCCCCCGCCAGACTCTCGATGAAGTTAAGGCATGGGCGGAGGCACGACAAAAGGAATTCCAGGCTGAATTGGACGAACGCTTGCGTTCCGTGCAACAGGCCGACGAATTCGAATACTGGAAGGATGACTCGGAGGAATCCGACTCCGACGCGAACCCTCGCCATAGGGCAAAAGGGAAGCATAAGGAAACGGAATCCCAACCGAAAAGGCATTTTGGACAAGCCTTCAAACCAAAAGGCACAGGTGGAAGTCCACGAGACTTCTCTAAAACGTTCAGACCAAACGTTGCAAATGCAGGAACGTCCAAATTTGCAAGGGACATTGCTGAAGCAATCGCCCCAAAGAGTGCCAAACAAATGCCCAACATAGGCACATATGACGGTATATCTGATCCAGACGATCATTTGAACAGGTTCATAGCAGGGGCAACCGTCAGCAATTGGACGGAACCCACGTGGTGTTACATGTTCCAAATGACGCTGGTTGGGGCTGCTAGAGCATGGTTCGATCGTCTACCGGTCAACCACATCTACGACTGGGCAGACTTCCAACAGAAGTTTAGCCAACACTTCAGCCAGCAACGGAAGTATACCGAGGAGCAATGGACAATCCTCAAATGCATACGAGAGGAAAACGAATCTCTGCCAAACTTCATCACTCGCTTCAACTCAAAAAAGCTAAGTTTGGGCAATATCAGCGAAGATCTTGTTCGCGCTGCCTTCATCCAGGGCGCACATGACCCAGAGCTCATCCGCACCCTAACAGGTAAAGATGGCATGCCATCCACATGGGATGGCATCATGACAGCAGCAAAACGCTATGCGGAAACAGAGAAGCAACTGGGTAGAGATCTCCCACAGAGCACAAACCTCTACACCCAGAGGACGAGAGAAGACAACGTCCTCACCGCCCGACTAAATAAAAAACGAAAGCTAGGCATTTGGCAGTCAAGGGTAAACTTTGACACCTCATCCGGCTTGCAACATCGGTTGGGCGGAAGGGATAATGTACAGTCGCACCGGAACTCCAGATGGACGCCACTCACCAAAAGCGTCACTGAGATATTCGCCACTGAAGAGCTCCCATGGCCAAAACCTCCAATAATCCGACATCGTCACGATGCAGATCGGAGCAAATACTGTGACTTTCACAAGACAAAGGGCCACAACACTGAAGAATGCATAGATGTAAAAGATATGGTCGAAGCATTTGTCAGAGATGGGACGCTCGCGCACCTCGTGGCGTAATAAAGGCTGAGCAGGCGGGTGCGTATAGAACCCCAGCTGGGGAAAACACGAATCAATTCCAGCTTCAAAATCGAGACTACATGCTGCGTAAAGAACGAGATCCCGAACCAGGTGCGTATCGGCTCGATGGCACTCCCCATCCCAACAAGGAAGGGAGCTCATTTACACAGTTTGCATGTAAATCAATTCCAATTTGTAAAGAAAAGGCCAAGAGCCACTTCTAATGGAAATGATTCTCTTTAAGAATATCGAAGCTGATGATTTTACATTTATACTTTTCTGGACACTAATATGCCGGTTTTCACCGCATAATTACGTGAAGTCATTGCATGGGAAGGCGGTCCTACCCGCACGAACCCAATAACGTGACAAACCTTCACGCAGGTCAGTTGAAGGGGAAAAAGTTCAGCACCCAAAAATGAAAGTGCCGGTCTATCCGCATGAATCATTAAGGAAACTGAATAATAACCTATCAACAACCGCGCGTCGAACGGTTAAAACTATCCAACACTGGTGACGGCATTCACATTACGTGAAGTCGTTGCGTGGGAAGGCGGTCTTACCCGCACGAACCCAATAACGTGGCAAACCTTCACGCAGGTCAGTTGAAGGAGAAGAGTTCAATTATCCCATTAAATGAAAGTGCCGGTCTATCCGCATGAATCATGAAAGGAAAATGAACACTAACCTATCGACAACCGCGCGTCGAACGGTTTAAAAAAAAAAAAAAAAATTCTTAAAAAGGATAAGGAAAACCTGCACGCAGGTCAGATAAGGGTAAAGTTTTGCCATCCTACTAAGTGCAAGTGACGGTTCTACCCGCACAATCACGAAAGAGGAAGCAAAACTTCACACCTATTATCAACCACGTTCAAAGGTTAACTTATCCTCATAAGGTAAGAAAAACCTACACGCAGGTCAGGTATGGGTAAAGTTTTGCCATCCTACTAAGTGCAAGTGACGGTTCTACCCGCACAATCACGAAAGAGGAAGCAAAACTTCACACCTATTATCAACCACGTTCAAAGGTTAACTTATCCTCATAAGGTAAGAAAAACCTACACGCAGGTCAGGTATGGGTAAAGTTTTGCCATCCTACTAAGTGCAAGTGACGGTTCTACCCGCACAATCACGAAAGAGGAAGCAAAACTTCACACCTATTATCAACCACGTTCAAAGGTTAACTTATCCTCAAAAGGTAAGAAAAACCTACACGCAGGTCAGATAAAAGTTAAAGTTTAGCCATCCTACCAAGTGCAAGTGACGGTTCTACCCGCACAATCACGAAGGAGGAAGCGAAACTTTAACCCACTATCAACCACGTTCAAAGGTTCTTATTCTAAACACTTGGAAAATTGCTAATTTAAACTAAGTATGCAAGTCATAAGTTTATAAAGCAAGGAATCCAAAGAAGGAAATAACAATCTTATCCGCAAAAAGATTTATATTTCAATGATATATTACAAGAATGGCCGGGTTACTACCCGCCTGAAAGAGTAAATCTATACAAGTCTATCTTAGCAATGGAAAGGGATCTTCAGGGTCAAGCTTCAGGGCCGCTTCCACTTGGACCCGCTCCGTCAGAAGAACGGGGTGGTTCGAGGAAAGCTTTGAGGACAGCTAACCCATCATCAGCAACAGCTACTTCGTCCACCTTTTCCACCACTGGATGCGGGAAGGCGGCGTATTGGTTCAATGCTTGGTCGTAAATGGCTTCGGTATCCACATTGAACAAAGGGAAGTTGGAAGGCGGGACGCCTTTCTCAACAAACCCTAGACCAAGCAGGAAGCCGGCCTTTTCCCCATCCTCATGAGAAGCGTTGAGGGCTGCGGTCATAGCATCATCGTAAGAGGTCTCTGAAAAGACCCGACGCACAACCTACAAAGAAAAAATACAAGTATTAAAACCTTACAAAAGAAAAGCGAGAAGATAAAGCTAAACATACCTGAGGCAACGCTTCTCGAAGAAGCCATTGGAGGGCAGCTTGAGCTTCGTTATGGGCGCGTTCGGCTTCGCTCTTGTTAAGGTTGGCAAGTAAAACTTCCTTTGCGGCAGCCTCTTCGACGCCCTTAAGCTTCCGCTCGGTGTGGTCAAGCACCCCTCTTTGGTCCAAGATTTCCTGGAGTTTCTTGGCATCCTCCATTGCCAAGGCATCATGAGCGCGTTGGAGAGCCTCTAATTTGGCCTTGAGCTCCTCATTCTCCACACGCAAAGGCTCAGCAACGGCTTCAGCCTTGGCAGCCCTCTCGGTTGCGTTTCGCGCAGTCTCCCTGGCCAGACGAAGCTGTTCATTCACAGCCTGGGCAGCCTTGGAGCGGGCCTCGAGTCGCGCTTGAACTTCAACCTCGAGGGCCTTGAAGGCCTTCTCCTTGTCGGCGGCAGCTGCCGCCAAGCTGTTGGTTCTCCTCCCGAAGAGCAGCGCCTCAGATATGTCCTTGGCGTGAGCTGCTTTCAACTTGTCGTTTTCACGACAAAGCAGCTCGACGAGCGGCTGCATCCGGGCCTGGAGAACCCGAAGCTCATTAGTTAGCCTACCCTCCTGGTAGCTAACCATGGCTTCCCCCAACGCACCCGGAGGAGCAGCGTGGCGAGCCCAGTCCACGCACTCCACAGGTGTGCGAAGGGTTGTTCCTCGGCGTATGTTCCATCGAGGAACATACACTTCATTGGAATCCGATACTGCAAAAGAAACAAAAGC
>NW_027499907.1:0-82137 GCF_021521415.1 Bidens hawaiensis | reverse complement strand
GTTTGAAACACATAAGTTAAAAGAAATAACTTAAAAGAATTAAATAAAATGAGGGAAAACTTTTTGGTATTTTCTTTTTCAAAAATAGTAATCTTTAGCTTGGAAATCGAAAATAAAGCAGAAATTAAAATAAAAACAAAATATTTTTGGATTTTGTATATTTAGAATTAAAAACAATTAAAACTAAGACAATATGAAATATATATTTTTTTGAGTTGAGCAGAGAATCGAATTGACCAAATCGCCCTTTTAACGAAGTTTTACATTTCAGCTTTATTATGACTGACGTTCAATCGTTCATTGATGTTGTTGTCCACTTAAGTATTAGAATAAACTTTCAAACATTTTTGTGATATGATTTAGGTTCAAGTAAAGCACAGATTATAAGAAACTATCAGCCTCTAATCTCGATTTAGGCTTAATTTGACTTTTACCGTGTCTCGTGTCACACCCCAACCTAAGGCAGAAATGCGGGGGCGTGAGCTGATTGTTCACAACTCTCAATGTACTAACATGCAATATTAAAGGTGACCATATCTATTAAATTTAATTAAATATTTCAAAGTACATGAAGTCACACCCCACTTTAGGGCCTAGGCGTGTGACCAAAAGTTGATACCTGTTTTGTAAATAAATCAGAGTTGCGGGTTTTATATTAGCGGAAGTCTTTAATAAAATATTATTACTTTGAAAACTTATTAAAAAGTCGAGTTTAAATACACGTTCAATGTTTACAATACATTTCTTTAGAAAACATAACTCTTTGTGATATTTTGAAATAAAATATCTGAGCCATCAGATAGCATCTAATGACTATAACTCCAATCTTCTATTCCTTCTTGTTTGTCTGTTCTAACCTTTCTTGTTTCCCTGTAACATGGGTGGGAAAATACGTCAGCACAAAGCTGGTGAATAACGCTGACTCTAAAAATATCTTTTCAATACCTTTGTGAAACCAATAATAATACCTTTGTGATTACTCATTAGGCACCCAACTACATTGGGATCAAATTACCCTAAATACCATGTACAATTAATTATATACACAATATCATTTCTCTGAACAGTCCCGTAGACCTTCAGAGGCATGTTGATGATATGCATGGCCTCAGGGAAATGCCGAGTCACCATGTATATCATCAACATGCCTCTTATGGTCTACGGGACTGTTCAGAGAAATGATATTGTGTATATAATTAATTGAACATGGTACTTAGGGTAATTTGATCCCAATGTAGTTGGGTGCCTAATGAGTAGTCACAAAGGTATTATTGTTGGTTTCACAAAGGTATTGAAAAGATATTTTTAGAGTCAGTGTTATTCACCAGCTTTGTGCTGACGTATTTTCCCACCCATGTTACAGGGAAACAAGAAAGGTTAGAACAGACAAACAAGGAAGAATAGAATATTGGAGTTATAGTCATTAGATGCTATCTGATGGCTCAGATATTTTATTTCAAAATATCACAAAGAGTTATGTTTTCTAAAGAAATGTATTGTAAACATTGAACGGGTATTCAAACCCGACTTTTTAATAAGTTTTCAAAGTAATAATATTTTATTAAAGACTTCCGCTGATATAAAACCCGCAACTCTGATTTATTTACAAAACAGGTACCAACTTTTGGTCACACGCCTAAGCCCTAAAGTGGGGTGTGACAGGTTGGTATCAGAGCCAGCAATCTTAGCGAATTAGGTATTTAATTATACCTAGGCTTTGATTAAGGATAAGTTTTGAAAACTTATTATACGAATATTGATTCAAGCAAACAAGATACTTAGTTGAAAAGTATCAAGAAATCAATCAAAACTAAATACGGATAAGATATAACAAATAAGATAGGTGCGTCAACCTATCCTTAAACTTAAAATCTCTCACAGATGTCCAATCATCAATCTAGCGAAGAATCCGTTAAGCTTCGATCTGGTAAAGGAAAAGGATTCATGGGAACGTCTTTTCTCCCAATTCCTATATCTAGTGATGAAAGTACATGTCAAACAAAAATGGAGGAAGATTCGGATTCATATGATTCTGACATTCAGCTAGCTCAGATAATTTCAAACACATATGGAGCAGGATCAAGTAGATCCAAGAAGCCAATGACGCCAAAGGAAGAAGTAATGAATCATCCGGAAAAATATCCTCGCCAAGAAGAATATTTTCCGGTAACTCAAGATCCTTACCTTGTTTGCAATCAAAAGGAAGAAATAATAGAAGAGATGGAAGTGGAAGAAAAAGAAAAGGAGAATATCAAGAAAGATAGCAAGATTAAGAAATTTATCATCCGTTGGAAGAAATAGAACCTTAGTAAATGTAGAGAGTATAATTGTGACAAATAATATGCACTCTTGTAACTATAATAAGATGAATAAAAGATATGTTTTAAGTTCTTCGAATATTGGACTTATCTTTTAAAATTTTATTGTAGTATGTCAAGAGAAGAAATTGCAAACTCTCACAACAGTCCTCCCAAGAAATCGGGAAACGAAGAAAACATTAATAATAAAGATTATAAAATTCCCGCCCAATATAAAGAAGAAATTCAAAAGATGATTAAGGAAGCTATGAAGGACTTTTCTACAAGTCAAAGTCAACCAAAATCTAACAAAGGAGTTGAAGTAAATCTGTTTCTTCAAGAAAGGAAGAAACTTGTGATAGCTCTACAGCTAATAATAACCCAAGGAACAAGAAAATAAAGAAGCGAAAAATTCAAAAAGGATGTAACTTTAAGAACTTTAAAGTTTACAATCCTAAAGAATTTCATGGAGACTCGAATGGTATAACCGCTATGAGATGGCTAGAAGAACAAGAATCAATCGTCACCATAAGCAAATGTACTGGCGAGGAAGCTATCCAGTATTCTTCACAAATGTTCAAGGGAGAAGCTCTTGAATGGTGGAACACCCTAATTCAAAACAAGGGTCGAGAAACAATGTATAACTAAAGTTGGGAAACATTCAAAGGTCTCATAATAAAAAATTTTGCCCAACTTATGAGATGGATCGAATTCAAATTGAGTTATGGAATCACAAGGTTATTGGCACAAATCTTAGGGAATATAACACTAAATTCCTAGAGTACTGTCGATTGGTGAATATAATAAAGTAACTCGTTATATATATGGGTTACCAAGAGAAATAAGAGACATGGTATGATCCAATATGCCAGAAACAGTTGTGCATACTGCAAGAGAGCGGGACACACAATAGATGAATGTCGTAAGAAGTTAGCAGTATGTTTTACGTGTGGAGAAACGGGTCACTTTAAGACTGAATGCCCGAAAAGAAAAGCTAGTCAAGATTAATGAAGGACAATATCACATCAAAGAAATGTCAAGATAGACTAGCTAACTTTTGTATATTAATTGTAACTCGTTGTTAAAACGAGAAGTTTTGTAATCAAAGAAGGGTATTTAATTCCCTAAGTATTAAATGAAATATTAGCATATAGATCGTCTTAATACACAGGAATGCTTATATTCGTTACCTCTAGAGAACAATCAAGAGGTTCAAATATTGAAAAGTTCATCTGAAACTTAGAACAAGGAAGACGTTGAAAAAAATTTATCATCTAGGAAGATGATATACCAAACGTTAGAAAATATTTAAATATGCAAGGACATTATCGAAAAGAATTCGCTCAAAGAAATACGAATAATGGAATATTATATTACCTAGAAATGTTAATCAAAAAGTCAAAAAAGAAGAACTCGAAGATATTCAAGAAAATACAATTGCTAAGTATAGCAAATGATTAAAGTCAAAGTACAGGTTTACTGTCAAAATATAGTGAACATCATTGATCAAGATCAAGGATAGAATGGATTCGATAGACTGAATCTAAACAACAACTTAGTGGAATAGATTCGACAGATTGAATCAAAACAACAATGTAGTTAACATCGGTAAATGTTTAGAATACAAAATAGTAAGATAAATAGTTAAACACAACTGATCACTGTGTTTATCAATCTATATTTACTAGTGATATTCTGAATTATAGACTGGTTACATCAGTCAAGGATGTAAGTTAGCAACAAAATAAAGACCCCTAGTCATTCTACATACAGATTATAACAACAAGGACAAGATTAGATAGAATCTAATCAACAATCATAAAGCAAGAACCATTCAATTTTAACACAACGAATCTCGAGGACGAGACTCATTCTAAGGTGGGGAGGATGTAACATCCCCAAAATTTCGATCAAAATATGACAACTTAGGAAAGTTGAGGGATCAAAAATAATCTCAAGATAAATTAATGAGAAAATATTAAATAAGGAATTATAAGAAAAATAAGGAAATAAAAATATTTCCTAAGTTAAGTTTACTTACATAAAGGAAAATAATAAAACTCCATCCCACATTGGAAGATGTAAGAAAGTGGAAGCATTCCACTAAGGTATAAATAAGGGAAATGGAATTCATCCCATATTGAAAGTGGTAAAGAAATGGAAGCTCTTTAAAAGAGATAGAATTTCCATAGTTATATTCTTTTATGAATATCATACACCAAGTGGTCCTAGCGGAGGTTGCGTAGCACCCGACGCGTACGCGCACGGGCTCGGGCTCGGGCGATGGCGATGGCGATGGCGGAGGCGGAGGCGGAGGCGACGGCGAAGGGCGTTGGGCGCAATGTGGCGCTTCGATGGTGCACTTCGCACACTCGCATCGCTGCGAGCCGCTTTTAGAGCCGCCTTAGTATTTTTGGACAATGAGAATTAGCCTAGAAATGTCAAGCTATCAAAGACGAGGGACTAAAAATGAAAAATAATATTCAGGGACCCATCGCGCTACGCGATGAGTGGCCATCGCGTATCCCGATGGGCCGTGATGACACATCAACACGTGTCACACTCTGGTGACACGTGGCAGCCCGGCATGACACGTGGCAGACGTGTCAGGCCACGTGGTGATACGTGGCGTGATCTCAGGAGAGGAGCCATCGCCCTACGCGATGGCGAGAGAAATATGACCTATCGCGTATCGCGATAGGATCCAATTTTGGCTATAAATAGGGAGGCTCACGGCATTTCTCACACACACATTTCCACTCTCTCTCTAAGTTACTTTCTTTCTCTACCTCTGTTTACGTGTCAAAGATCGTTTTGCGTACCACCGACCTAACAAATAACACCTCGTAATCCGTGCCAAATACCCGACGTTTTCCTCGAAGTTCGTGCCAACCGAAAGTAACCCGATATTCCGTCTCGAAGTACATGCATGACCCGGCGACCGAACATCGCCTCTATTTGCGTGCCAAGGAAGGTGGATCAAGAACGCCTCGATAAACGTGTAAATAGAGTAGAAGTGCTGCCCGTATAAACTTAGGAATATCTAAACTCCGAATACCGTGCCAGGTAAGGAGTTCTGGCTAAGTTATTAATTTATTATTATAAATGGCTTAGACCATAGTTGAGGGTATAGCCCGAACCTTGATTACGATTAAGAATAAAATAACTTTTTTAAAGCAAAGGTTATAATTAAAATATAGTTTATTCTTGATTAAGAAACGTAAGCAAGTTTATTCAAGGGATATAATTGAATAGTATTTCTTTATTGTTAAGAAATATAATAATATAAAGTAATGTTTCTTCTTGAAGAAGAAACATCGTGTGTAAATGATAAACAAACAAAGGGACTAAAGGTCCAAATGTTTTGAATAACCAAATGCTTTTATCAAGGTTAAAGCTATACAAAACAGACTAAAGGTCTAAAGCTAGATCGATGATCTAGTTATTTATACAAATGTTATTCTCGTACTATAGGTCCGAGGTAACAAAACAAGAAGAAGAGAACAGAAAAGAGGAATCAGTATCAGAAACTGATTATAAACAGACAAGGTGAATACGCCCCAAACCTTTTATAATGAGTCAGAATGTTTGCATAGGATTTACGAATCCTTAAAACTTTGTTTACAATAATAAGAAATGGACACTCTTATTAAGAGTATACATGTGTCTGGATCCAAACATACATGGTGACTCGGCATTTCCCCAAGGCCATGCATATCATCAACGTGCCTCTGAAGGTCTACGGGATTGTTCAGAGAAATGATATTGTGTATATAATTAATTGTACATGGTACTTAAGGTAATTTGATCCCAATGTAGTTGGGTGCCTAATGAGTAGTCACAAAGGTATTATTGTTGGTTTCACAAAGGTATTGAAAAGATATTTTTAGAGTCAGTGTAATTTGATCCAAATGTAGTTGGGTGCCTAATGAGTAGTCACAAAGGTATTATTGTTGGTTTCACAAAGGTATTGAAAAGATATTTTTAGAGTCAGTGTTATTCACCAGCTTTGTGCTGACGTATTTTCCCACCCATGTTACAGGGAAACAAGAAAGGTTAGAACAGACAAACAAGGAGGAATAGAAGATTGGAGTTATAGTCATTAGATGCTATCTGATGGCTCAGATATTTTATTTCAAAATATCACAAAGAGTTATGTTTTCTAAAGAAATGTATTGTAAACATTGAACGGGTATTTAAACCAGACTTTTTAATAAGTTTTCAAAGTAATAATATTTTATTAAAGACTTCCGCTGATATAAAACCCGCAACTCTGATTTATTTACAAAACAGGTACCAACTTTTGGTCACACGCCTAGGCCCTAAAGTGGGGTGTGACACATGATTTCATAAATTGAACATATAAGGACAAAATATAAATTAAAGTTCTTGTTTCCTCTCTCTAGCATGTAATTCTAATTATCTTCAAACATCTTGGGAATCACATCACACGATAACCTGCATATGCGTTAAAAATACAAATAGGTTTGTCAACACTAGGTTGTGTGAGTATGACATAGATTTAAGACACTATAATAATAATAATATTAACAACAATAATATTAATAATAAATAAAAGTTCAAACTGTTCCTGTGAGATAAACAGTTAAGCCAAAGCACAAATACAATCAACCAAACCATAAAGTAAGGGCTCAACCAATTCCATATAAATGGACATTGGTTACCAATCAAGGACTAAACCGTTGCCATAAAAATGGATATTGGTTTCCAAAGATAGTCGTATGATCATACTATAAGTGAGGAACTTCTCCAAAATACGCTCAAATAAAGCAAGTAAGCAAATAACAAGTTAGGCAAACTGATATACACACAAGGATAAAAGGTTACGGTTGAATACTGTATAATATAAAAGTATCTAGTTATGCATATGTCCCCAAAAGATAAAACAAGTAAAATAGGGGAGCGAGATACTCACCTTAGCGATTAAGCAAGAGAAAATGACCAGGTAAGAAAGCGGTAAGTCAAGCTCTTCGGGATTTACCGACGAGAATCCTAATTACAATAATTGAGGAAATGAATATGGATGGAATAACAAAACTATAACTAGATAGAGGTTCAGAATTTGACGATCGGGTATGTCCTTACGAAGGTTAAATATTACTTAGACCTATTATCAATTTTATTACTTTTATTTATCAAGAGTTTATAGAAAACAATATATTTTAATTATATAAAATTATTATAAGTAGAATACTTGAATAAATAATATATATAATTTTTGATAAATTATATAAAGAGATTTGTATTAAAATATTTATTTTAAACTAAAATACCTTCAATGTATTTGTATATGTTCACAATTAGTAAAGGTCATTATAAGTAAATATCGTAAATAATAAAGGATAAATAATAAATAATAATATTTGAATAAATATAACCTTTTATAAAATACTTGAATTTATATATTTTTAAAAATGTTACATAACGTGATAAATCTTAAATGTACAATCTAAATTGAAACCCTTTTTATAAATTAAAACTTTTATAATTGTTCATAACTATTTTAAATGCATATATGTATATACATATGTATAAATATATACATATATATACATACATAGGGTAAGAATTCTAAGAAAACCCTTTGCAAATTGAGAACTTTGAGAACCATTTTGGACCACTAAAAACACCTTTAAGAAAATATTTAAAAAATCATAAAACAAAAAATAACAAAAATTTAAAAAAGTAAAAAAACAAAAAATTCTTATATTTCTGTCCGGTTTCATTAAAAAAAATAAAAAAATAAAAAAAAACAAAAAAAACGTTGTATTATACACATATGTATAATTTTATTTAATCTTTAGTTACGTAATATACACATATGTACAGTATCATTTATCTTAAATTTTACACATGTGTATAAAAAAATCTTGTAAATGTACATATATGTTTATATTATACATATGTGTATATAATTTGCTAAACCGAGTTTTGTTTTAATGAAACCGGGATGTTATTTTATTTTAGGATTTTTTTATTTTTGGGTTTTTTGTGGTCCAAAATGGTTCTCAAAGTTCTCAATTTCAAAAAAGTTCTCTCATGACCCGGATCCTATATACATATATATATATATGGTTTTAATCAAGGTTCCGAAATAAGTAGTTTATGTGTCGGTTTTATATAAAACAAAACTAATTAATTACAAATTTTATAATATTATAATATATACAATATTATTATTATGATTTAGGAGATTAAATAGATTGATATATTATAAAATAAATTAAAACAAAAAAAAAAGAAAGAAAATCAAGACACTGCCGGAGGGACTCAAACCCGTTCCCTCCAGCCAAAAACTTAATATCACACACACCAGCCATGCGAGCTGGTTTGTTACTTGGTTAAAAGATGAAACTAAAAGCTTATAATCAGCAGGCCAGACAAACCCAGATCATAAACTAACCCTAAAATAATCAATCCGTAAGACCATTCAATGTAGGCTTACAGACATTGTATCCCTTGGGGTCCGTTTCTTACTGGTATTAAGACGCACACAAGGAAGTAACATTGTATGAATGACAACGGATTTTGATCAAGTTAGTAATGAGTTTGTAATAAGTACAACAGTGATCAAGTTTATTGACTCAGGGTTTTCTCTAAATATTTTTAAATATTTAGATTATGAATATCTTGATAATAAACCACATAAAGACTCATAGTGTCCAGAAACCGGATGCATCCCATCAATACAGGATTTGAGGTCATAAAACCATACACCGTTGAAGAGTTAACCATAAACTAGATGAATTTTATTTAAATTTAGACCTTTTGTTTTTTGTGATCAAACATACATAAGGATTGAGTATGACAAGCTATTACATTTCTTCGATCATTACCGAGACTTTTTCAAGAGACTAACACCTCTTTCAAATTAGCAATTCTTATGTTTATATCACATACTTTATTTTAACGGTTTGTTTAAGACCTAACAATACACCAATGCAGCTAAACACACAGTCTTTTAAGCTTATTTCTTTCTTCTCTTTTTGCTTCAAAACTCATTTTTGAGTAGCAATATTTTAATATTTTTGTATTTTTGAAATATTTGAATGTTTTTGGTTTTTCCCTATACAAACAGAATTCACAATATTTTTGTATTTTTCACAATTTCTCCACCAAAAAACAAAACAGTAAAATAACCAAATTAAAATAAAAACTATACAAACTAAAGTTGATTATCCGAGCTTAAGGATATCAGCAAGAGTTTTCGATCTGTTTAAACCAAGCAAAAAGTTAAAGCGAGTTTTATCAAAGGTTTTGGTAAATAGATCAACTTTATGAAAATCCGTGTGCACCTTCTCCAGATTGATTAATATATTTTTCAAAACATCACGGATAAAATGATATCGAATTTCGATAGGCTTCATCTTAGAGTGGTGCACGGGGTTCTTCGTGATACAAATAGCAGCTGAGTTATCAATAAATATGGGAGTAGTAAGAAACTTCAAAACGTAATCCCGCAAGTGTTGCTGGATCCAAAGAACCTGTGAACAGCAACTCAAGGCTGCCACATACTCTGCTTCTACGGTTGAAGTGGATACCGTTGTCTGCTTCTTACACTGTCAGGAAACAAGCCGGCTTCCAAGAAATTGTCAACCCACCGTAGTTGACTTGAAGTTGATTTTGCAACTCCCGTAGTCCTAATTGGAACACGCGGTGAAATCAAAGCTATCATCCTTGGGATACAATAACCCGGTGTCTGGATTACCTCTCAGATAGTGAAGTACACGTTTGACTGCCATCAGGTGAGTCACTTGAGGACTCGATTGGTACCTGGCACATAAACAAACAACAAACATGATATCAGGTTGATAAGCAGTAAGATACATTAAAGAACTTATAATAGCTCGGTATAGGGTAGGATCAACGGTATCCTCCAATTCGTCCGGTGACAAATTGTGACCCACGGGTAAAGGCGTCAAAGGGATTTTTCTGGCTGTTATCTTGAATTGGATCAAGACGTCGTTCACATATTTCATCTGATGTATGAAAATTCCAGCGTCATACTGATGAACTTGCAACCCTAGAAGAAATTCATCTCCCCCATTGAGCTCATCTCGAATTTCGTCTGCATTGACTTCTCAAAATCCTTACACAGCTTGTCGTTTGTTGAACCAAATATGATTTCATCAAAATATATCTGGACAAGGAGCAAATCTTTTCCTACAGTCTTGTAGAAAAGAGTACAATCCACAGTCCCTCGTTTGAAACCACTATCTGTCAGATTGTCAGCTAGCGTGCGATACCAAGCTCTCAGGGCTTGGTGGAGACCATAAAGAGCCTTGTTTAATTGATAAACATGGTCAGGATAGTCCAAATCTTCAAAACCAGGAGACTGTTTCTTGAACACCTCTTCATTAAGTTCCCCATTGAGAAACACACTCTTGACATTTATTTGATAAACTTTAATATTCTTGAAAGTTGCATAGCCCAAAAATATACGTATAGCTTCCAGTCTTGCAAAATGAGCATATACTTCTGTGCAGTCTACGCCTTCTTGCTAATGAAATCCTTGCATGACCAAACACGCTTTATTTCTGATGATGACCCCACGATCATTCTTCTTACATTTAAATACCCATTTAGTCTGAATAGGCTTTTTAACTCTATCAGGTTTATCAGTGAGATCCCAAACACCCAGTTGATTGAACTGCTACAACTCTTCTTTCATAGCTTCTATCCAAGATGAATCTATAAGAGCCATACGAACACTCTTCGGTTCCCGATGAATGCATATCGGCATACGCACACAATACATTAGACTCGGTATCACTAGCAATCTGATGATGTGTTTGAACACCAAAATCAAGGTCACCAATGATGTTGTCTTGAGGATGATATGTGTGAATCCAAAGTGTCGCATTCTCAGGCACAACAACATTATCAGTTAAATTAGTGAGATTATCTTCAGCATCATGAGATGATTCACCAATCTCATGAACTTCTGGAAACGGTACTGAAGAAGAATCAACAAAATGACCATCATCCGATGAAATGGAAATATAATCAGACGTATCATGATAATCATCTTGTGGAACATTATCATAATTAGAATTCGAAGCCCTTGGTGTGGAAAACAATTGATCTTCCAAATACGCACGCACCAAGTCTTCATCTGGGAGATCAACTATGGGAGTAAAGTAATTAAATAAACTCTCATAATCAAACATCCAATCAGGACCCTTGCTAGCAGCAGGTGTTGTGTAACTCTGGCAATCAACATGATATCATTCCTCAACACAACCCGAAGTGAAGTTGAAAACATGTTTCTTAGGCGATGTATAGCCCAAGAAGTAACCTTCAATAGCCTTTTCTTCGAATTTTCCCACATCTCTTTTCAACATCGTGCAAGGACACCCGAAAGGTTCCAAAAATTTTAAATTAGGCTTACGTTTATTTAAAAGCTTATAACTCGTCTTACCCATATTCTTAACAGTCATAACATGATTGAGCGTGTAACAAGTAGTGTTCACCGCCTCATTCCAAAATTGGATAGGAAGCTTTGAATCTGCAAGCATAGTTCTTGCTGCTTCAACCAATGTTCGATTCTTCCGTTCACCCACACCATTCCATTGTGGTACATATGAAGCACTATATTTTCAATGGATTCCTTTTTAAATGCAAAAGAAGTTCAATATAGTATTCTTGAACTCCGTACCATTATCACTCCGAATACGTCTCACCTTATGTTTGTAAAGTGATTCGATCTTTGGGATTAGATTTTGAACAAGAACAGGTGTCTGATCTTTAAACTCATAAATAACACCCATGAGTACCTCGAATAGTCATCAGTGACAACTAGACAATACCAATCCCCATAAATAATCGCATGATTCACAGGACCAAACAAATCTATATGAAGTTATTCCAGAGGATTATCAAGGGAATTAATTAACTTAGACGGGTGCGACTTCTTCTTCTGATTCCATTCATGCATGCACCATAGTGATCGATCAGCTTGAAGTGTTTCTGGGAAACCCCATCCACCAAATCGTTTGCCATCAAACAGTTCATCTTTATGACATGAATGTGACCCATACGCCTATGCCACATAATCGAGTCTTTCTCAGCTGCTTTTGAGACAAAACACGTCTCAACAAAAGTCTTAGTCGATACCTTAGTACTCATATTAAGTACATAAATATCATTCGACCTAGGAGACCACATATCAACCATGTCTTCTGGAATGACATATCCTGGTTTGAGTATTATGCACTCCTTGTTAGTAAATACAGTGGTATACTTCTTTTCACAAATCTGAGACACACTCAACAAATTGTGATCCACCTTATCACAATAATTTCCTTTCTTTAATGTAATACCACCATTCAGAACATTTTCTTCCTTTGTAATCATTTCCCCATAATTACCCGCGAACGCTACATACCCCATTGAATATTCTTGACATTGGTTAGTAGGTCAACGTTGCCGGTAATATGACCAGATCATCCACTATCCATAATCCAGGTTTCACCATATATAGTTGTAAGGCCCCGTCACCGGTAACCCTACTTTCGTGTTGGATTTACTCATAAACACAGTTCTAAATATCAGAGTTAATTAAAAACTTTACGCGGAATATAAAACTTTCATAAAACATTACATATCAATTCATAATCATGTCTTAAAACATTCCTCTTGTCTTTCAAAATCAAAACATAACTTATAAAACATATCAGATCTTCAGATGCCAGGCTTTAGTCTTCTGCCATGTGTCCTCCACTCAAGCCAGCTGTCTCATCCTACTCACCTGCGTGCATACTAAAAGTCAGCTACGCTGAGTGAGTTCTAGTTAATCATACAATACCATACAATACCTTATTACATACATACGTACTTAACCTCATAACTTTCTTTCATACACACATAAGTACTCATACCTTCATTCTTACTTACGTACTTTCTTTCTTACTTACATACTTTCTTTACATTCATAATCATACGTTTTAAAGAGCCTTTCGCCCTATAACCTCACAGATATTATAAGGGTTTGGTCCCTAACATCACAGATATTATAAGGGTCTGGTCCCTAACATCACAGATATTATGAGGGTCTGGTCCCTATCCTCACAGATATTGTAAGGGTCTGGTCCCTAACATCACAGATATTATAAGGGTCTGGTCCCTAACATCACAGATATTATAAGGGTCTGGTCCCTTGTTTTCGAATATTAGTAGGGTTCGATTCCCTCTTCGTTACCATACAACCATACATCATACCTCGAGTATTATTAGGGCTCGGTACCCTTTTCGTAACCATACAACCATACAACCGTCATTTCCTTCTTTTATTAACTTTATTACGTTCATACACATAAACATACATATCATACTTACCATATTTATAACGTTACAACCTGACAGTACGTGCAATATCCGAAGATCGTTCACGTACCATCAAGCAATCATTCATACATATCACATATATCACATATGGCATACACTTATCACTTAGGATAAATGTATTAACAACACATCAAGTATGCACACAGCCCCGAAAACATAACAAGGAATGGGCTAGAAACTCACCTGAACACGGTTACGTTCTCCGTTGATCGTAATCCCTTTCTTCAGTTGTGCACGGCTGACTGTATAACAAGTATACATATCAATTTAACTATCACTACTTATAACATCTTTCTAGTCTTAATTACTACCCACAACGAACGGGGGTCCGGGAGCAGCGCCCCTGGCAGCGGGGTCTAGGGGCGGCAGCCCCTAGCAGGGTCCAAGGGGCAGAGCCCCTGGCTGGGGTTAAGCTGCCAGGTCAGCTTGGAAAAATTTTATTTTCGATAACTGCCTTAACACATTTTCCATTAGGTTTTTAATTTATTTTCTAAACGAACTTCACTTCAGGCGAAGTTAAACCTCGGGCGAACTTGGCTTCAGGCGAAGTTAAACCTTAGGCGAACTTGGCTTCAGGCGAAGTTAAACCTTAGGCGAACTTGGCTTCAGGCGAAGTTAAACCTTAGGCGAACTTGGCCGTAGGCGAAGTTATCCTTAGGCAAACTTGGCTTCAGGCGAAGTTACCCTTAGGCGGACTTGGCTTCAGGCGAAGTTATCCTTAGGCGAACTTGGCTTCAGGCGAAGTTATCCTTAGGCGAACTTGGCCGTAGGCGAAGTTATCCTTAGGCGAAGTTACGCTTGAAGGCGAAGTTACGCTTGAAGGCGAAGTTCATCAGGCGAACTTAATCTTGCAGGCGAAGTTATCGCGCTGCAGATCTGTTTGCCCATAAATCCTTCGTTTCTTAGCCAAATAACTCGATTTTGGTACCCACGGAATCGTATGATCGGCGCCTACAAATCCCAACCATCAAATCGGCCTAAAATCGACGTTTTAGGGGTCCGATTTGGGCAGTTTGGGTTTCGGGTCCGGTTAACCCATCCAATCCTAACCATTTTCAGTAATATTAGCTTGTTGGACTTGTTCTTACCTTACCAACTCAGATCTATCAACAAAATCTCGGGTCTCGGCTTCGAATCTTGATCGGTTAGAATGTGTGTGTTTTGAGTGTGTGAAGAAATAGATGTAAATGAAGATATTTTTGGGATTTTGGGGGTATTTATATCCCTGAAATCCCATTCTTATTTAACCCATCTCAATTAATCCACGTCCAAGACCCGCTCCCTACACGATACTAATTAATTACGCGAAATCACTAAACATAACTTCCTTTATTCATCATTAAACTTTTTAGGATGTTACAAGTCTTCCCCCCTTAAAAAGGTTTCGTCCCCGAAACCTAACTATTACATAAACAAACTAGGGTAAAACTTGCGCATCTCATCCTCCGCTTCCCAAGTAGCATCCGATCCTTTGCGGTGTTTCCATATCACTTTTACCAAAGGTATAATCTTGTGACGAAGCTGCTTTTCCTTGCGATCAGCGATCTCTATCGGTTGCTCGATGTAGTTCAATTGTTCATCAACCTCACTATCCATCAATGGCACGTGAGACGTGTCATCAGCTAGACACTTCCTCAGATGAGAAACATGGAAGGTTGAATGAATTCCTTCTAACTCATCGGGTAAATCCAGTTTATAAGCTACTTCACCCACACGTTTTACAATCTTGAACGGTCCAATGTACCTCGGACTCAACTTTCCTTTTTTCCTAAAACGGATAATCCCCTTCCAAGGCGAGACTTTGAGCATCACATAGTCACCCACGTTAAACTCAATTGGTCGTCGCCGCTTATCTGTATAAGACTTTTGTCTGTCTTGAGCGGCTTTCATTCTTGCTTTGATCTGATCGAACTTTGAAGACGTTTCTTGAACCACTTCTATGCTTCCCATTTCCTTCTGACCAATCTCACCCCAACACACCGGGGTTCTACATCGTCTACCGTACAGCATCTCAACCGGTGGCATACCAATACTTGATTGGTAACTGTTGTTATAGGAGAACTCTGCCAGATGCAGATGATCATCCCAACTTCCACCAAAATCTAAAACACAAGCACGTAGCATATCCTCAAGGGTTTGGATCGTCCTTTCGGACTGTCCATCAGTTTGAGGATGATACGCCGTACCGATGTTCAACCTCGTACCCATAGCTTCATGGAATTTCTTCCAGAACCTCGAAGTAAACCGTGTATCTCTATCGGACACGATCGATAACGGTACTCCATGCTTGGTTACAACTTCCTTGATGAACAAGCTTGCTAACATTTCTGACGAGATGGCCTCTCGTATGGGCAGAAAGTGAGCACTCTTGGTCAAACGGTCCACAATCACCCAGATGGTATCATGTTGCTTAGCTGTACGAGGTAGCTTAGTTATGAAATCCATAGTGATGTGTTCCCATTTCCACTCAGGTATCTCTAGCGGTTGCATCTTCCCATAAGGCTTCTGATGTTCGGCTTTGACTTGTAAGCAAGTTAAGCACTTACCGACATAATCTACTACATCATTCTTCATTCCAGGCCACCAGTAATCCCTTTTCAAGTCTTGGTACATCTTTGTAGCTCCAGGATGGATTGAGTACCTTGACTTATGAGCTTCATCTAAGATTCGACTTCTAAGATCACCATGGCGTGGGATCCACATGCGGTCAAATCTAGTCTTAACTCCATGAGTGTTTTCCACTAACTCATTCTGCTGGCCGAACACCCTTTCTTTCTTTACTAACCCTTCATCTACTAACACCTCTGACTGCACCTTGATGATTTCTTCAAAAAGACTTGAGTTCGCAATCAGCTGGTATGACTTCACGGTTGCTAGGACTTCCTCATTTTTACGACTTAGCGCATCAGCGACCACGTTAGCTTTACCGGGGTAATACTTAATCTCACAGTTGTAATCCTTTATCAATTCTAACCATCTTCTCTGCCTCATGTTCAATTCTTTCTGCTCGAAAAAGTACTTTAAACTCTTATGATCTGTATAGATAGTACACTTAGTACCGTACAGATAATGCCTCCATATCTTAAGAGCATGCACTACGGCTGCTAACTCCAAATCATGCGTCGGATAAGTACTCTCATGGACCTTCAACTGTCTAGACGCGTAAGCTATCACTTTCCCTCATTGCATCAACACGCAACCTAGCCCTTGATGCGAGGCATCAGCACACACAACGAAATCCTCGTCACCATCGGGTAGAGCAAGGATTGGAGCTTGCGTGAGTCTTCTCTTTAATTCTTCAAAGGCTTCTTCTTGAAATTTTCCCCAACTGAATACTATCGACTTTCGGGTCATACCGGTCAGCGGTGCGGCTATCTTGGAGAAACCTTCGATGAATCTCCTGTAGTAGCCGGCTAACCCTAGGAAACTTCGTATATCAGTCGGATTCTGCGGAGTCTTCCAATTCGTTATCGCCTCAATCTTAGCTGGGTCCACGGTAATCCCTTCCGAATTAATCACGTGACCTAAAAATTGCACCTCTCTTAACCAGAACGCGCATTTCGAAAACTTAGCATACAACTTCTCTTTCTTCAGAACTTCCAATACTTCTCTCAAATGCTCCGCATGGTCAGACTCGCTCCTTGAATATATTAATATGTCATCAATGAAAACGATAACTGACTTATCCAACATTGGTCGACACACCCTGTTCATCATGTCCATAAATGCTGCAGGAGCATTTGTTAGACCGAATGACATTACGAGGAACTCGTAGTGTCCATATCGCGTTCGGAACGCTGTCTTAGGGACGTCTGCCTCCTTTACCTTCAGTTGATGGTAGCCTGATCTGAGATCTATTCGTGAGAACCAACTCGAACCTTGCAGTTGGTCAAACAGATCGTCAATCCTAGGCAAGGGGTATCTATTCTTTACCGTAAGCTTATTCAACTCACGATAGTCTATGCACATTCTCATACTTCCATCCTTTTTCTTCACAAACAAAACCGGTGCGCCCCACGGAGAAACACTCGGTCTGATAAAACCCTTGTCGAGGAGTTCTTGCAGTTGGGACATCAATTCCTTCATCTCGGACGGTGCTAGACGGTAAGGCGCTTTCGCGACGGGCTGGGCTCCTGGTACTAGATCTATCTGAAATTCTATCTCTCGCTCAGGTGGCAACCCCGGAAGATCCTCAGGGAATACTTCTGGGTAGTCGCGCACAATAGGAACATTCTTCATTTCTTTCGTCTCGGCCGTAGCGTTGACAACATACGCCAGGTAGGCACCGCACCCTCGCCTTAACAAACCCTCGGCTTTTATCATCGAAATGACATTAAGCCCATAACTCTCCTTATCACCATAAACCGTCACCGCACTACCATCCAATGACTTTAACCTTATCATCTTACTTTTACATACTATCTGAGCCTCAAACTCAGACAACCAATCCATACCCAAGACTACATCGAACCCTCCTAAGGCCATAACATACAAAGTAACAGGGAACTCATGTCCCTCTAACACTATCTTACAATTCTTAACCATTTTTGTTATTTTCACCGAAGTGTCACTTGCGGTTTCTACTACAAAAGTTTCAGACACTCGGCAGCCTTTCATTTTAGCTAGTTTACTAAACGTCGTAGCTACAAAACTTCTATTCGCACCAGAATCAAATAATACAGAAGCGGAAACATCGTTCACTAGAAACATACCTGTGACGACATCCGGAATCTGCCTGGCTTGTTCCTGGGTCAGCATGTAGGCTCTAGTTCTGGGCCTAGCTTGATCGGCATTCTTCTTTCCACTACCTCCAGCTACACCTTCAGTGCACTCCCTTGACATATGGCCTGTCTTGCCACATTTGTAACATGCTGGCTTCGCACTGCACTCATTGGCATAATGCCCTACCTTCCCGCACTTATAACAGGCATTCGACCCCATTCTGCATTCTCCACCATGAGCCTTTCCACATTTGAGACAAACATTAGAACTTTTACCCCACTTGCACTCACCACCATGCCTCTTTCCGCAGGTCTTACACGATCTCTTCTCCCACACTTTCTGTTTCTTATCCTTGGAGTTCCATAACTAAGTACCGGGTCGTTTAGCAGGAGTGACCCCTTTCTTCTCTTTCTCTTCGTCCCTTTCCACCCTATCATCCGCGGCCAAGTCAGCATAGACCATTTCCGCGAGTCCAACAGCCGAATCAAAAGTAGCAGGTTGAATCGCCCTGACTAACATGCGGACCTTTTGTGGCAACCCCCTCACATAACATTTGATTCTCTTGACCTCAGTGTCAACCATGTCAGGCACCAACCTAGATAGTCGGTTGAACTCCGTGGTATACTCACGATGCGTCATCATACCGGCTTTTAAATTCTGGAACTTCATCTCCGTTCTTTCAACCTCGGCATCTGCACAGAACTTCTTCATTACCAACTCTTTCAAATCTTCCCACCTCATCGCTCTGATCTCATCCTTAGTCTTTCTCTGCTCCACACTTTCCCACCAATACATAGCTTCCTCCTCAAATGACTGTGTAGCATAACCCACAGCTTGGTCGGGGCGGCATTCGCTAATGCGGATAATCTTGTCCATAGCGGTTACCCATTGAAGAGTAGCGATTGCGTCTCCTAAACCAGTCAGCTTAGGCGGGTCGCAACCTTTGAAGGACTTGTAGTTGCAACCGCCTCGGCCCCTCCTTCTGTCATCGACTTTCGCAGACCTTTCCTCGCTTGATTCACCCTTCTCCCCCTCATCATCATTCCTACTATGACCACCTGCCCCGTCCACAGTTCTTTCACGGCTTCCAGCAGGGCCTCCCGGAGTAATATTCTTTACAGCAGCGGCTACAGCTTGGACGATAGCTGCTTGAATGGCGGGATCCAGTTGAACCCTTTCGTTGTTGATCGGACCTCCTCCAGCTGCACTACCCTCCTCCCTGGTGTTGGAAGCTGTCTCAACCGAAGGTTGCTGGATACGACGAGGCCTGCCGCGTCGTCCAGCACGACCTCCAGCTCCAGCAATGTTACCAACTCCAGCCATCGTATTCTAAAAGGGAAAACACAAACATCGTCACTCAAGGAACCGTTTAGTACAAGGATGGTAAGGCTAACAGGTAATAACAGTGGCCAGTTGTGATTAGCTGATCACGTTACTTTCCGTGTCCTATACACTTCCTTTTATGAGTCTATTTGTGCTGGTTCTACTTAAGCAGTTAGTCAATTCAAACAATCAATTATTCCTATCCGTACCATTCTCATATCTTTTCTTTCTCATTAACATATATCATTTAATCATACCTTTCACCTTTACTAATCTTGCTTGAGCGACACATGGCATTCTTGAACTGGCATCTTCTTTCTTTTCTTACTTAAATCCCATTCTCTGTTCAAGTCTAAGCATGTAGGATGCTTAAATCTCTCGAACTTTGCTCTGATACCAACTTGTAAGGCCCCGTCACCGGTAACCCTACTTTCGTGTTGGATTTACTCATAAACACAGTTCTAAATATCAGAGTTAATTAAAAACTTTACGCGGAATATAAAACTTTCATAAAACATTACATATCAATTCATAATCATGTCTTAAAACATTCCTCTTGTCTTTCAAAATCAAAACATAACTTATAAAACATATCAGATCTTCAGATGCCAGGCTTTAGTCTTCTGCCATGTGTCCTCCACTCAAGCCAGCTGTCTCATCCTACTCACCTGCGTGCATACTAAAAGTCAGCTACGCTGAGTGAGTTCTAGTTAATCATACAATACCATACAATACCTTATTACATACATACGTACTTAACCTCATAACTTTCTTTCATACACACATAAGTACTCATACCTTCATTCTTACTTACATACTTTCTTTCTTACTTACATACTTTCTTTACATTCATAATCATACGTTTTAAAGAGCCTTTCGCCCTATAACCTCACAGATATTATAAGGGTTTGGTCCCTAACATCACAGATATTATAAGGGTCTGGTCCCTAACATCACAGATATTATGAGGGTCTGGTCCCTATCCTCACAGATATTGTAAGGGTCTGGTCCCTAACATCACAGATATTATAAGGGTCTGGTCCCTAACATCACAGATATTATAAGGGTCTGGTCCCTTGTTTTCGAATATTAGTAGGGTTCGATTCCCTCTTCGTTACCATACAACCATACATCATACCTCGAGTATTATTAGGGCTCGGTACCCTTTTCGTAACCATACAACCATACAACCGTCATTTCCTTCTTTTATTAACTTTATTACGTTCATACACATAAACATACATATCATACTTACCATATTTATAACGTTACAACCTGACAGTACGTGCAATATCCGAAGATCATTCACGTACCATCAAGCAATCATTCATACATATCACATATATCACATATGGCATACACTTATCACTTAGGATAAATGTATTAACAACACATCAAGTATGCACACAGCCCCGAAAACATAACAAGGAATGGGGCTAGAAACTCACCTGAACACGGTTACGTTCTCCGTTGATCGTAATCCCTTTCTTCAGTTGTGCACGGCTGACTGTATAACAAGTATACATATCAATTTAACTATCACTACTTATAACATATTTCTAGTCTTAATTACTACCCACAACGAACGGGGGTCCGGGGGCAGCGCCTCTGGCAGCGGGGTCTAGGGGCGGCAGCCCCTAGCAGGGTCCAAGGGGCAGAGCCCCTGGCTGGGGTTAAGCTGCCAGGTCAGCTTGGAAAAATTTTATTTTCGATAACTGCCTTAACACATTTTCCATTAGGTTTTTAATTTATTTTCTAAACGAACTTCACTTCAGGCGAAGTTAAACCTCGGGCGAACTTGGCTTCAGGCGAAGTTAATCCTTAGGCGAACTTGGCTTCAGGCTAAGTTAAACCTTAGGCGAACTTGGCTTCAGGCGAAGTTAAACCTTAGGCGAACTTGGCCGTAGGCGAAGTTATCCTTAGGCAAACTTGGCTTCAGGCGAAGTTACCCTTAGGCGGACTTGGCTTCAGGCGAAGTTATCCTTAGGCGAACTTGGCTTCAGGCGAAGTTATCCTTAGGCGAACTTGGCCGTAGGCGAAGTTATCCTTAGGCGAAGTTACGCTTGAAGGCGAAGTTACGCTTGAAGGCGAAGTTCATCAGGCGAACTTAATCTTGCAGGCGAAGTTATCGCGCTGCAGATCTGTTTGCCCATAAATCCTTCGTTTCTTAGCCAAATAACTCGATTTTGGTACCCACGGAATCGTATGATCGGCGCCTACAAATCCCAACCATCAAATCGGCCTAAAATCGACGTTTTAGGGGTCCGATTTGGGCAGTTTGGGTTTCGGGTCCGGTTAACCCATCCAATCCTAACCATTTTCAGTAATATTAGCTTGTTGGACTTGTTCTTACCTTACCAACTCAGATCTATCAACAAAATCTCGGGTCTCGGCTTCGAATCTTGATCGGTTAGAATGTGTGTGTTTTGAGTGTGTGAAGAAATAGATGTAAATGAAGATATTTTTGGGATTTTGGGGGTATTTATATCCCTGAAATCCCATTCTTATTTAACCCATCTCAATTAATCCACGTCCAAGACCCGCTCCCTACCCGATACTAATTAATTACGCGAAATCACTAAACATAACTTCCTTTATTCATCATTAAACTTTTTAGGATGTTACAATAGTCTTGGATAAACTCTGCACATAAAGGTAAAATGATTAGTTTAAAATAGGTAGCCCATGCCTTAGTCTTGGGAACCTCTTTAATTTCACTTGAAGGATTAATTTTGATTGAATCTAGATGCAGTTTAGCTACTTGTGAATAAGTCACAGCCTTTTTGACTTTCATCTCAAGCATGCAGTTTGAACTACATTTGTGCTCACATATTTTACAAATTGGTTCCGTAGGAACAAATTTGGGTTCTATATTAACATTGCATTAATCAACATGAATCACCTTGCGTGGATTCACATTAGAAAACATAATGTGAGTCTCATCGTCTCAAGACATAGGACTTTTCAAAATTTCTTTAACCAAAGGAACTGGTTTGGACTGTTCTTTGATAAACGGATGAATATTATGTGATTTCTTCATTCCACAGTTTCTTACAACGTGTCCACGTTCGCCAAATAAGAAGCATGTTCTCATATCAACAAACATAAGTTGTGGTTTTACAGAAACTGGCGCAACAGAAAATTGATGAGAAACACCAGAAGCATGCACTTTGTTCAACGCATCAAATGTAACAGGTTTCTTTTTCATATAAAAATTAAGGTTTGGACAATTATAAAAACTATATAACAAAATGAACTTTCTTAACAGATTTTAACAGTTGTTTGGCTTTAACCAATGGATATGTTGTGATTGATACTTTAGATTTAGCAAATGCTTGCTCAAGATCTTGTATCTTTGAGGTTTCATTGTTAAAGACACTTTCGATCATCTCAGGTTTGATTAAATTAAGTGGAATGTCTTTCTTAGTGAATACTTTTCTAAGAAATTTTAACTTAAACACTCGACCAGTGTTTACATTAGAAGGAGTTAGATTGATGAAACGCATCAAATCAGCATCAGAAACTTTTAGTTTTTCTGATTTCTTAGCATTAACCTTAGTTGGTTTAGTCTCTTTTATTTTAGATGTGCTTGAACCGTACACAACTTTCTCAAATTCATGAGGGTTCACACAAAATATGATTCGAACGTGTAATGTTCGATTCCTTGTGTACAATTTCTGGTTCAACTACAAGCTCAATGATGACTTTCTCAACAAAGACTTTGGTTATTTGAATATGTGTTTCTTGAGTTGAAGAATTAACAGCGAATTCTTCTTTGTCACTTTGTTTCGGTTTCTCCACATTAACGACGGGTACTACTTTATCTTTTCCCGCAAATGGATTTTGGGACTAGTCATCATGGAATGGTGGAGAAATCTCAACAAATCCTAAACCATTTTCAGAACCCTTTTGTTTACTAAATACTTCAATAATTTCATTCAACAATAAGGATTAATTTCTAAACTTGTCTAGTTTGCTTTTCAACTCCAGAACCTCATTTTCAAGCTCGCCTATCTTAGTTCTTTGTTTGAGAATTTATTGAAATTGTTTTTCATTAATGGTCATTTCCACTGAAAGTTCTGCTTTCAAATCATGATTACTTAGAGACAATCCCTCAATTTTATCCTTAGATATCTTTTTTTGAATCTAATGATTGTCTGTATGTATCCTTGATTGAAGCAAGTTCTTTCACTAATGAATCATTTTGCGCATTAATTAAGTCAGCTATCGACTTATAAGATTTACAGCCACTGCATCGTCGATTTTTGCCATGTATGCAAAAGTAGTCGGTTGTATGTTGCAAGAAACATCAAAGTCTCAGTTTCAACTTCACTTTCGGAAGTCAATCCCACTCCACTGGCATCTTGAAAATTTTCAACTTGGTCAAACATTGCAAGATTAGCTTGATTGACATTGCCCAACAGTAATTGATTCCAATCAATCCCCTCAACTGTGAGTATAGCTTGTGATCCCGCAACATTTGAAGAATCTCACCCGGAAGGTTTGTCTTTTACCTCGGTAAAACTTTTTCCAGAACTTCCATCTTGAGAACGGTGTCCAGTGTATTCTTTCTTTTGCTTATCACACTCCTTAGCAAAATGACCGAACTTTTGGCAATTATAACATTTAACCAAAAGTTTGTCAAAGCCAACCTATTTGTTTAATGATAGTAAATCTTTAGCAGTTTGTTGCATAAACTTCTTCACTTTTCGTACTATCATAGCCATGTTCCATTTAAGATCCATTAATTCTAGATCTTCGGGATCAATCTGATCATAGTCTTCGCCAGTCAATTCACTCATAGAAATTTTGCTACCCACCAAATTTTCATATGTAGTCATGAATGCACAAAGAAAGGTAAAATTATGTTCAGCCTCTTTCATGTTTACATTCGGTGGTGCAGTGAAGACATTAGCATTTGATCCACTAGAATTAGCATTTGAGTCGGATGCCATGAAACATACATTTGGATCACTGAAGGAAGATGATACATCTTGTGAAGTTTGAGTAAGAAATGCATTAATCGGAGTAGTAGAACTTCTCAAGTGTAAAGAACCTCCATACAATGTCGGATCTTGAGTTTCCTTTGAAGACGTTTGACATTTCAAGTCATATTCTCTATCTTCACATTTTGGCATGAATTCCATTGCCAAAAGATCTTCATTCTTACAGAAATTATTCTCTTTAAACACCATGAGAAACGTTGAATAAGAACTCGGAAGAGAATTCTTAACAGTATCAATCTTATCAACTTCACTAGGTTTCCTCTTTAGTTTATTCATCTCAGTGATTAGATGACTAAACCTTGTGAGCATCTACTCAATAGTTTCTCCCTTTAATAAGTTAGAATTTCTAAACTGAAACTTCAACATAACCTTTTTACTCTCCTCAGTATTTCCCATACTTCTCATTTTAATGTGTTGAAACAAAGAAGCACAAGTTTTAATACTTCCCACTTGATGGAAAATATTGTCAGGTAATGTCATCGTTAACGTGGAATATGCATTTGTTTCAATATCTAAAGCTTTCTTTTCTTCTTGAGAATACTGAGTAAAAGCCTTTGGAGTAAAACCAGTTGTTTCACTACCAACCATGAGTGCCATATAAACATTGTCAAGACATCTTGAACAAGCTGGGTGTACAAACCCTAGATATGCTCTAAATCATGGTTCCCATTTTGCAAAATCACTAAACTTCATTAAACGTGGACATTTTGAATGTGACCCGATCTCAGCATCGAGATGTAACATTTGTTGCATTAACACGTTTGGAGATGCCAGTTCGTAATACCCAGTCATATCAAACTTAAGAAATGTCCAAACCTGATACTTAAAGGCTTAAAGATTAAATATCTGTAGCGAATAGTTGTAACAAATGGATAGTTTGTAAAGAATGATGAACAATAGCTAATTGAAAGATGAATAGTATGACGAATAAATAGGTTAACGTATTAGAATGATGAATGAAGTAACAAAGGAGGTGATAAATGACAGCCAGTCTACACGAATGATGATAACGAATAACTTTAACGAATGTAGATCCAGTGATGATGAATCAACAGTCGAATAAATTTGACGAATGGATGACGAATGTAGTAACAAAATGTATGACGTTTATGTAACGAATGAACTTGGCACGAATGGGGTTTTAGTGACGAATGATTGTTAATGGATGAGTTTTTGTGACGAATAGCTAACGGCGAATGAGCTACAATACCGAATAAGGATGTTATTCTGTTGTAACAACTTCGACAAGTGACACAAATCAGTTATACTCTGATAACGAATAATTATCAAGTGGATAACGAATGAATATATTCAACATAACGAATAGTTATATGCATCTTCAAATCTTAAAAGTATTTTTCCAGATCTGGTAATTTTCCAGATCCAAACCGTGATTCAAACAATCACAAACTTATGGATTATACACTCAAATCTCAACCAAATCGCACAAATAACCACTTAAAACATTCATCACAATCTCGCGAACACACCTAAACTAATCCAAACATTCAATTTCAATTCAAGACTAGTCCGAAATCTAAAATCTGTATAAACAGAAACCTCTGTTTTCAATTCACACAAATTCAATCCAAATCCATTCCAAATCACCACAATAACACCATTCAACAATCACGAAGATCACTATACCAATTCCGAATCCAATCCCAACCAATTCAGCCTCTAATTAACATCTCAACATGCTAATTTAGCTAAAATCTATAAAATCAATCTCGGAACTAAAATTAACAATCAATCAATGAATTATCTAATCATTTCATCACAAATTACCGTAACACATACACAATCTAACCTCTTGTCTCTCTTATTCCACTTGAGAATACACTATTTAGAGCAATAATTTGTTTGATCAATTCATAGTGATTAATCAATCGGATCAAGTTATATGATATGTGTATGTGAGTAATAGATTATAGAACGAAGTATGCAAGTAAACAATTTGGTAGAGTAATGGCTAGAGAGAAATACTTTAAAGACACTTGTTAAATTACTTAGGCTTAAATAGCCTATTTATAGAAGACGAATGTCATTTGTTACACATGCCGTAACGAATGACCTTCATTCGTTTTCAATACAATAAGTAACATAATGGTACAGTGAATGACTCATTCGCTATATCCCATTCGTCAACATTCCATGATGAATGGGTACATAACAATAACGATTAAGTTCCATTCATTAAACATCCCTAACGGATGGACACATATAATAACTTAAACTCTCATTCGTTGAACATGCTTAATGAATGAGCATACATAACTTAGCAAACGGCATGGTAACTACCAAAATACCCTTACATTATAATAATAATAATAATAATAATAATAATAATAATAATAATAATAATAATAATAATAACAATTTACAAATGATTACAAAGACTCGAGACGACCAAAACTGTGTACTAACAATTAATTATTAAGTTATGATATTTATAATATATATTAAATTATTTAATAACACGCCCACACCCTAGCCAACTGTGCTAGGGTGTTAGATGGTTTGTAGACAGAAACTAAAATTTATAACCAGTAATTCAAACATGAAGAAAATTATGAAACCCTAGAGAATGCAATCGATTAAACCCATTTAAATAGGTTTAATTAACCATAGGGTTAAAACATATAATTAGATACCTTATACACTGACTTTACGATGGTTAATTGCTTGCATTACTGACGGCCTGGACATGATCAAGAACATATATAAACACCCTCTGAAAACACAATTACTTATAGGGGATTTGCTGGCGTTGGTATAAGAATGGTTTATGTCAGATTAATTGAATTATGGTGGTCGTTTACATGTAAATTAGTTAACAGTTTGTGTCGGCTCATTAATTTAAGCAATACATATCAATTTTGATCGATTTACAAATTACCAGTGTCGGTAGGCCATAAACGGAATGATTAGCATGATCCTTGATTCAATTACCAAGTAGACGACAAGAATTGAGTTCCAAGTTATGATACTGGGTATATGTGTTCATTAATTGGGTCTCGGGTTTTGGCTTGGATAATGGGTAAACGGGTTAGGTGATTTAAATATATAGAAATTGACCATTAGTCCTTTGATTATGAATAAGGAAACACAAAAGGGTAAAGGTTTAGTTTTAGGGTAAAAGTTATAATATCTTGGAAGTTAATTTATATAAAATAAGTAAATATAATAAACAATTAGGAATAAAATAATAATTACTCGATAAACACGGTAACTTTTATTGGTAACATTTTTCCGAACATCGAAACGGGTCGGGTCATGATTAATAAAATAATAAGTTAAAACCTGAGTTGTTACATTATCACACCCAAACTATTTTTCTTACAAATAACCAAACCTACATTTAAATTGGGCCCGAAAGAGATCGTACCCGCATGAAAAACGAGGAAAAGAATGTAAAAAAGAGGGGCTAGAAAATATCTTTCAAGGGGAGCCCACCCCTTTGATTTCCTTCCTTAATAAGCTATCCCAATGCCCCAAGTTCAATTTTGTCATAAGTTTATCTTGTGTTCTACTCTCTTTCTCCAAAAAAAACCCAGCCAAGAAATTAAGGTAAACACTTGTTTTGAATTGTTTTTAACTTGTTTTAAACATAAAGATTAAGTTTTAATTAAGAAAAATCATGTTTAACCATGAAAAACCCTCAAAAATAGGTTTTGATGCTAAACATGGGCACAAATCTGTATCATTCACTTTTTTGGTGAACAATTCAAATTAGAAGGTTTAAATCGCATTTTTACGGATTAAAAACTTGATTTAGAACCATAACTGAAAACATATGTTTCAAGGCTTGATTATTGATGTTACATGATCGGCAAATATATTAACTAGCTAACCAAGAACCCGGAAACACGAGAAAAGGGCTTAATCAATCGGAAAACGTAAAGGTATTAACCGAAACACTCGTGTAGGGGCTGTTTGAGCTTAGTTTGTGACGTTCATATGGTTAGATAATGATAATTTTCAGAGACATCAGGGATCATACGAGTAAGTCCGTGTCCAAATTTGATAATTTTTCGAAAAACAGAGAATATTTGGTGATTTTATAACTATTTATGCATGATTTATTAAGAAAAATAGCAAAACAGCTTGAAAATTTTAAAAATTTTGTGTAAACTCTGGGAAATAATTATAAGATCATACCTAAAATTTGGGTACATTGGAGAACCCTAGCTATGATTCTGGATTCTCGTTTAACCGATTTTTAAGATTTGATTAATGCTCCAAAAGATATCTTAAGTTCTATAAACTATATAGGGAATTTTTGAAATTATTTTGACCATTCAAAAAAATAAACGGATTTTTCGGGTATCGTTTGGTATAAACGGATGAATTATTGGTATAAACGGATGAATTTATTGGTTAATAAATAACTAAGGATGTTTAATAATTCTGAAAACATTTTTATAAAATTCTACATAATGTATAAATTTTTGTGATTTAATTTTATTCAGATAAAAAGTCGTGCTAATTTGAAACTTAAAAAAATATAGCTTTTGATAAAATCGGTAACGTTCTGATTAACGGACTTGTTGGGATTCAAAACAACAAGAGTGGACAAAAATCATAGTTTTGGATAAATTTAGTAAAACTGAACATTTTAATAGAATTGTAAGGCCCCGTTACCGGTGCCCTACTTTGGACGTTGGATTTACTCATAAACCCAGTTCATACTATCAGAGTTAATAAAAATATTTGCGTAATACTAAAACATTCAAACCATTACATTACATGACCATAGATCCTTGTCTTATCGAGCATTCAAATTGTTTAAACATAAAACATTGTCTTTTAAATATTATAACATAACACTTCATTGAGATGCTAGTACCTTCAAATCCATGCCATGTGATTCCCCTCAAGCAAGTTGCCTCATTCTACTCACCTGCGTGCATACTAAAAGTCAGCTACGCTGAGTGAGTTCTAGTTAATCAGACGACATACAATACATTCACATTCTAACATATGCACCCGAAGGTACATACCTTCATATTTACTTACATACATACTTACATACGTACTTTCATTCTTTCTTTCGTACTTACATACATACTATCAATCACACATATACGTTTTAACGAGCATTCCGTCCTATAACCTTCGTCGATATTATTAGGATCGGTTCCCTACGTTCGCCGATATTATTAGGGTCGGTTCCCTACATTTGCCGATACTATTAGGGTCGGTTCCCTTCATTCGCCGATATTAATAGGGTCGGTTCCCTATATTCGTAATACTATAACATACATGTCCTTTACATACTTTCCTTGACAATATGTGCAATCTGCGAAGAGCGTTCACGTACCATCAAAATATCATACATACATTGTTCATACAAAATATATGTTCATACATACATCATTCATACATCACACCTATCAATCATACCTTTAACCACCACTTGACGGCACATGCAATATCCGAAGATCGTTCACACACCGTTAATCAATCATCATACATAAATCATAGAAGGCATACACTTATCACCTAAAGTAAGTGTATTAACTATCACATCGAGTATGCACACAGCCCCGAAAACATAACAAGGAAGTGGGGCTAGAAACTCACCTGAACTCGTTTACGTTCACCGTTAATTGTTATTCATTTCCTTAGCTGTGCTTGACTAACTGTATAACAATTACACGTATCAATTAACTATCACTACTCACATCGCGTTTCTAGTCTAGTTATAACCCTCAACGAGCGGGGGTCCGGGGGCAGCGCCCCTCGCAGCGGGGTCTAGGGGCGGCTGTGTCACACCCTCAAAATCCACTAACGGAGTTTTACCGTCAGAGGGTGTGAACTAACAGGATCGAAATCATTAGTTATAATCAAACACCATGTTTAAAGTTTTCAAACCAACAAGACATTAAGTCTTAAATAAAATGCTGAAGCGTAAATTTTAAACCAAAAAGTTTGCGCCCCACATGACGACTTAAAACAAGTTATTAAGATAAAAATTAATAGAAGTTTTCAAAGCGATGGTGTTTAGCGAATGCATGTTCCTATGTCGCGCGCCCGCCTCGGCTAACTGAGAATAACATACTAAAAGTGTCAACACAGGGTTGGTGAGTTCACAGGTTTATATAAATGTTGGTGCATTTTGTGACCGTCGCTATGCAATTATGACCAGCGGAGACGCCATAGGCGAAGTTAGAACAACTTCGCCTACTGGCCCAAGCCCAAGCCGGCGAAGTTGGTTTATCTATATATACGTGTGTCTTGTTTAGGGTTTAGTATCCAGAAAGTTAGAGTGTTTTGTGATCAGTTCAATTGTCTAGAGAGAAACAGAGAGGGAGAGTCATGTGGGACGGCTTGAGGTAGAGCTCACCTCGGGTTGGCCGTGTTTTGTTTATGTTCAGTATGTAACTTGTTATGGTTATTATATAAAGGATCTGCAGATTTGTGTATTCCATTCGTGTGTTTGTTTATGTGTAATCGTGTTCTTCGTCTTCTACACCATTAAACGAGTCTAGGAGGATTCCGCACTCCTAGACCTCGTGCGAATCTCGTATCGATCAGCGACGCCCCGGGGGGACTTACAAGTGGTATCAGAGCCTTAGGCTCTTATGCTATGGTTCGAGATCTGCGTTTTGGTGTTTCTGGCACGTTTCTGATGTGTTTTTGGGCGAACAGCCGCCGTAGGCGAAGTTATTGGGTTCAGGCGAAGTTGTCGCTTAAATTTTAGGTTTTTGGCGAGGTTAGTAGCCAGGCGAAGTTAAAGCCAGGCGAAGTTAATGGGGGCGAAGTTGACTTTTAGGCGAAGTTATAGCCAGGCGAATTTAATGAGGGGCGAAGTTCACTTTTAGGCGAAGTTGACTTTTGGGCGAAGTTGACTTTTAGCGAAGTTAAAAAAAAAATTGTTTGGAATTTTAGTCTGTATGGCCAGGTGTACACGATTATTGTGAGACCGAAAGTGTTGTTCCGACAACGAGTGAAACTTGGTATCTCTTGGTCTTACTTGAGAACAAATACGGGTCAACTCTGGATATGGAGTTGAAGTTGTGAATGGGATATTGATTGAAACTGGATATTGACACATATTTGGATGTTTGTGGGCAAAGAAATTGTTGTTGTTCGAGGTTGACCAACTGAAGAAAGTCAAATCGAACTGAAGGTTTTCGTCATTACTGGATTGCGGTCAGAGCATATTATTTATGTTATTTTCAAGGCGTTCGAGAATTGGACCCTGTTATGATTTTGGAACAAGATGGATTTAGTCGGGAATTAATTTTTTTATGTTCTTGATCGTTATCCATGGTGATTGAAGATGCTTCGGATTAATTAATGGTCATGTGTGTTAGATTCTGTCAAGGTGGTTCTGTGATGAAATTGATCACTTGATGTTGAGTAGTTGAAGATTGAACCTTATCTTACTATACAATTCCGACGTGTTGGTGAAGTTGTGGAGGGAGCCCAACTTCACGTGTTGGTGAAGTTAGAAGAACTTCACGTGTTGGTGAAGTTAGAAGAACTTCACGTGATTGGTTGAGATGATATAGTCGGAGGAGCTTACACTGAAGGGAGATCTGATATGGAAGACGCCGGGTGATTGGTAGATTTGTGGAGCTACAAGACAGTTTCAGACACGGCTGGTTGAAGACAGGATGGATGTTGCATGTATATGTGAAGTTCAAGTCTGAAGATCACAGTGCAATCGAGTCCTACAAGAAGGAGCAAACAGAAGATCATCAGTTAAGAGGAAGTCTGTTGGTGCCTGCTTTGAAACAGATGATCTTTGTTGTATGTTAGAATTGAGAGCAACGGTCAAAGGGGAGTCTGTTGGTGCATTTTGTGACCGTCGCTATGCAATTCTGACCAGCGGAGACGCCATAGGCGAAGTTAGAACAACTTCGCCTACTGGCCCAAGCCCAAGCCCGCGAAGTTGGTTTGTCTATATATATGTGTGTCTTGTTAAGGGTTTAGTATCCAGAAAGTTAGAGTGTTTTGTGATAAGTTCAATTGTCTAGAGAGAAACAGAGAGGGAGAGTCGTGTGGGACGGCCCGAGGTAGAGCTCACCTCGGGTCGGCCGTGTTTTGTTTATGTTCGGTATGTAACGTGTTATGGTTATTATATAAAGGATCTGCAGATTCATTTATTCCATTCGTGTGTTTGTTCATGTGTTTGTTTATGTGTAATCGTGTTCTTCGTCTTCTACACCATTAAACGAGTCTAGGAGGATTCCGCACTCCTAGACCTCGTGCGGATCTCGTATCGATCAGCGATGCCCCGGGGGGAATTACAATAAATAAAGTGTTTGCGTTTTTAGCGTTTACGTTTTGCGTTTGCGTTTTGCGTTACCAGATAATGTTAAGTCAATTATATATCAATAGGTAACTAACCTATCAAGCATGTATTACTAAGTGTTCGACACCAAAGCTGACTGTTTATCAATTGCCTTGCCACCATGTCAACCACGACCATGGTAATGTGTTAGCCAATATTACACCCACTCGACCTACAGTCGAGTTTAGAGTTTGGTGTGGTTTGTCAAACTCAGTAGTACTACTCAACAGTGAATCGCTATTATCCAAATATTAAATGGTTCGATGTTATGAAGGACTTTGGTTGGTTTGTTTGCCACTTAGCCTTACAAGTGATATATAGTAACTAACAAAATCTACGTTGTTGGAGTATGTTATCTCCCCCTAATAAAAGCGTTTAAAAAGAGTACAAAGGGGACGTGAAACTCACTGTTTGCGAAGATAATCAATAAAAGATCCGAGAAAGGTACGCGTCACAGAAAATCCTCACTAGTGTTCTAAAAACAAAAACGAGATTTTCTAAGTATTGAACTACTAGTGAGTCCCTCGACTCTACACATACAACTTATGCATGAGATGCGTTTCGTGTTTCGTTTGTGAAATAAGTGTGACTCGACAAACACATTGGTGATAAGTTACACATGTGAACAAGTACTTAAGTGTCAAGTATTAACATTGTTCATTACTCGCAAATATCCCCCACAGGGGAAATTTAGTCAAAACATAGCAAACATCGTTAAGTTATGCACTTTTCATGATAGTTCAAGTAATTCAGCAGCTAAATTGTCCATGCAGATTTTCACTCGACAAGATTACTATATTTAATAAATCCTAATATGTCAAATAAATCACCAAAAATCATCACAGAAGCACACGTGAGTTAGGTTTCTAAATATATTTTTATTATATTTTTATCATCTAAGATTTTATCACGATGATTAAATAATCACAGCAAGCACACAGAAATCATTATCATGCGTAACAGAATGTTATTGGTTATTACCGAATCATGACAAAACCAATTAATGCAAGACCAATTGGGTTAGATTCCTAACTCAATATATTAACTTCCAGAAGTGGAACCAACCCATTTGGTCTTGTAGTTTATGAGATATTAACTCAAAACAGCCTAACAGCAGGTCTCCCGAATCAGCCTTGCACTACAATTTTGTAAAATCATAAAAACAAACTTTTACTCGTCCAAAATTTACAAACTCAGACTTTTTAGAATCTAGACTCGACCTAGTATATAATAGAATCAACAATCACTTCAAAAAATGTAATTAACATCGAGTTACTGTCGTTTCAACATGAGCTTAAGAATCTGTCCAGCATCAGTTTTAATTAAAACTCAACAAACTATCAATCTATGAACAATTAACCATGCATGCAACCCTCTAGACTCATAATCTATCAACAATCAATAGTTTTAACATCTAGGGTTTATGTTTATAAGCTTAATCATGTAATTAAATCAATGAAATAGGCTAGAGAGAGTGTTTAGTTACCTAGTAATCACCTTAAACCTTCAACAAACTTGCAAAGATTATTATATGTGTGTGTGTGTTGTGTTTCGGCCGACCAATGGGGGAGAAGAGGCTGTCGTCGCCAAGGGGAGAGGTAGAGAGGGAAAGAGTTAGGGTTTGTGTTTTTAATTTGTTTATATAATAATTAATTATATCACATGTTACAACTTGCACCCTCAAGTTTGGTTTAGTTTAATTCTAGTATAAACTAGTCTATATCATCCATAATATAATGTTATACATGAAAGCACATAGTCACATATAATCATAACTGTTGGTACATAAATGTCAGTAGTTCATAGTCTAGTGTTTGTAATCGAGTCTGTAATGTAATTATGTTTAAGTTTATGTTTATGTATGTAAGCGATGTTATCAACAAGTTCTCTTAGGCGAACTTGTTGAACAAGCGAAGTTGTTGACAAGTTCGCCTAGGCGAACTTGTTCAACGAGCGAAGTTACAGACAACTTCACCTGAGGCGAAGTTGTCGTGTATTTAAGTAACCTACGGGTTTACGAGATAAAAGTTGGTCAGTTAGTGTTTTGGTTGTTCACGTGTAATCTAGTAGTTCAGTGAACGTGTCGAGAGTCTGTAATAGATGTGTTTCAGGTTATAATACATAACGTGTTCGTTTGTATCGCGTGTGTTTGTTATTAGTATTCTACGCTCGTATCTACCCACGCAGGGATTCCGCACCTGCGTAGATAGCGATATCCCGTGTAAGATCCGTCCGGGAACCTACAATTGGTATCAGAGCTTTTGGCTCGATTGTGTGGTTCGGGATTTCACGCGGGTGTAGAAAACGTCTCGTTTGACCTATTCGCGGGACGCGTTTTCGTTGATATTGTGTTATACTCACCTTATACAGTCATATTCAAGCCGTTACACCGACCGGAAACTGCTAAATCGTCGAAAACAGATCTGAATATTTTCAGTGTTCTTCGGGCGAAGTTGTTGTTCTTCAGGCGAAGTTGCCGTCACTGGAAGTAGGGTTTCGGCGAAGATATAAGGTTGAGCGAAGTTATCCACAACTTCGCCTACCTCATAAGTTCGCCTAGGCGAAGTTATCCTCAACTTCGCTTACCTCCTAAGTTCGCTTATCTTAAGCGAAGTTATTCTCAACTTCGCCAAGTCACGCGAATTTAAGGATTTTCCAGCGAAGTTAACACTTAAGCGAAGTTATCCTTAACTTCGCCTATAGTACTGTTTGGAAGAATTTTTTGATTTTTCGGGTTTTTTCGTGTTTTCGAGAAGATGTCGCCGATTAACATCTCAGAGTTAGTCAAAATGGAAGTTGAAGCGGGGTCGGCTACTAAGGCCCCAAGGTTAATGAAAGGAACAGACTTCGTAGCGTGGAAAGATAGATTCATTCAGTATATTAAATACCAGGATGCAAAGATGTGGGTGTGCATCCAGGATGGATATATTCCACCGACAATGGAATACGAAGGTCGGGATGTGATAAAGAAGTACAACAAGATGGAGGAAGAAGAGAAGAAGATGCATGAGGCCGAGAGCAAGGCCCATGCCGCAATTACTATGGCTCTTCCTCAAGAGATTCTCCATACATTTCGGAAGTACACTTCTGCACGAGAGCTTTGGGATGCTCTTGAGAATAGATTCAAAGGGAACGTGGGTATTCGTGCCTCGAAGATTAAGCTGTTAAAGACCCAGTTCTCTGTCTTCAAGTATTTGAAGAACGAATCGCTCGATGATATTATCACCCGATATTATCATCTAATGACAGAGCTGAACAACTATTCTATTGCTTACAGAGAGGAGGAAATAGTTGAGAAGCTTCTCGATGCTCTCCCACCGAAGTGGGAAATGTACACTGTTCTAATGAGGGAAGACAAAGACTTTCCTAATTTTGACTTAGAGATAGCACTAAACAAGCTCAGAACCTTTGAGCTTAATATGGTTCGTAAAGAGACACCAACGGATCAAGTTCAAGACCCTGGTATGTATGGTGCCAAAGTTAACTCAGGCTCTAGTTCGAAGTCTGAATCTGCTGCTTACTACTCCAAAGGAGAGTCAGGTTCTAACTCTTCTCATGAAGGAAATGTGTCAGTAAACATGAACGGTGATGTTTGCTTTGTTGCTGGAGGATCAAGTGCTTCGAAACCTCAAGCATCCAAGAGTAGTTTCTCTCCCAGTGCTTCAAGCAATAACTACACTAAGATGCCAATGAGTGTCAAATCTGCTGAAGAGCAGTTTGCACTCTATGCATCTTTTATTGCTTCTTACGAGAACTACATACAAGGGAAGATTGTGGACCCTGCTGCTTTGGATGAAGACTATGACCAGATCGATCCTGATGATCTGGAGGAGATGGATCTGCAGTGGCAGATGGCAATGATAGTCAGAAGAGTGAAGCGTTTCATGAAGAAGACTGGCAGAAAGTTCGTAGGTGGAAAGCCAGGATTTGATAAGTCAAGGGTGAGGTGTTACAATTGTCAACAAAATGGACACTTTGCAAAGGAGTGCACTAATGCACGGGTAGAACGTAGTCAGGGGAGGACTACACAGCAAAGTGGGAATAACAGTGGGAATAATGCCATGATGTCTGATGCTGGTGAATACAACTGGAACATGTTCCCTAGAGAACTCTTTGAGCAGGCACACATGGCAAAGGTTGCAGCTGAAGAATGTATGAAAGCTGCTGAAAATGAAAAAGCTTTCATGGCTGATGACCGGAACTCCGAGGTATGTACTAAACCTATCTGTACTAAATGTGAGAACTTGTCTGAACAGCTTGCTACAATTACTGATCAGTATGTTAAGTTGGATGCCGAATTTAAAACCTTGAAAGAAGATCATCACTTCACAAAGACAAGAGAAAATAATTATAAAATAAAAATTAAAGCTTGTGAAAAAGACGTTAAAAGTTTAAAAACAAAATTAGCTGAGAAAATTGATGTGATCGATCTAAGCTACGAGGTTTTAGAAGAGAAAACCAAGTTAATCGCTGAGAAAGAAAAACAGATTGCTGATCACCAGGTAAAAGTGGTGGAACTAAATAGGAAACTGGAGCAATTCCGGAATTCCTCTGCTATACTTGATCACCTCGTTAGTGATCAAGGTTCCTCACCTAAGAGGGGAGGAATTGGTTACCATGAGGTTCCACCACCTTATAACCATAATTATACTTTCAATCCTAGTGTTCATGAATCTGTTAATTTTGTAGCTGATCAGACAGGTCCTGCTAAGGAAACTGGTAAAGTACCGGAAGTTAGTAAAGGCAAAACAAGTTCGCCTGTTTCAAAAGTTAAAATTTCTATTTCGAGTCCAGTCTCATCTGATTCGGATAAGTCATCCGAGTCGGGTAAGACAAAAGAGAAGGAAGTATTACCCATTAGTGGAGAAAAAGTTAATTCAACTAAAAGGAGTACTTCACTCAACCCATATGTCCCACCTTATGTGAGATGTACGGTTGGTAATACTGCCTCCACATCTAAAACATCTGCTGAAAAGAAAGCTGAATATAGGTGTTGTTTTAGATGTAATCAAACAGGGCACCTTGTTGCTGATTGCCCTCTGAAGCAGCGTTTCAGAGAGGTGAGGCCCTCGAAAACTGAGACTAAGGTTTCTGGTAATCGTTTAAATGTTAAAAATGAAAACCATTCAAATTTGAAATATAAAACAGGTTTTCAAAGAAACACATCTCGTTTTTACACTATTAATAACCAAACCAAATGCTATAATTCTTTTGATTCTCTTAATGTGCGTCGGTTTGGTTGGCCTTACTATCAGTCTCCAAGGAGGTATCCTGTTAGGACTCATGGAAATTTTTCTAATGCTAACTTTAGTCAGCCACGATGTGTGAGTTCTGTTAAGAAGGTTAATCGACCCAAGACCAAGAGGTCTTGGGTCCCCAAATTTTAATAATCTCTTTTGTTTGTGCAGGAACAGTTGAACAGGGCGTCCAAGAATCTTTGGGTTGTGGACAGCGGCTGTTCCCGGCACATGACTGGTAACAAGGATTTGTTACAAGATTTAAAACCTGTTCAAGGAGCAAGAGTCAGTTTTGCCGGTGAGAGTGGAGGCAAAATAACTGGAAGGGGTACGGTAACTAACGGGAAGATGACGTTAGAAAATGTGAACTTTGTTGAAGAACTTAAGCACAATCTGCTGAGTGTGTCGCAGATTTGTGATAAAGATTATACCGTACACTTCACGAAGACTGATGCGATTGTGTTGAAGCCTGGTTTTCAAATACCAGAGGAGTGGATAGTAATGAAGGCTCCACGTGATCGAAATACGTATATGATGGATTTAAGTTCAACTGAAATGTCAACGGAAGAGTCGTGCCTTTTGACGAAAGCAAGCGAAACAGAATCTGAACTGTGGCACAGGAGAATGGGGCACATTCATCTTCGGAAGATGAACCATATTGTCAGACATGGGCTTGTGTTGGGTGTTCCCTTAAAAAGTTTCAATTTTGAAGACAAATGTCTTGCGTGCAAAAAGGGAAAGCAGCACAAGAAGTCCCATCTCACCAAGAAAGTAAACTCAATTGCCAGTACACTAGAGCTGCTTCACATGGATCTCTTTGGTCCTGTGAATGTAAGAAGTCTAGGTGGTACAACTTATTGCTTGATGATCACTGATGACTACTCACGATACTCGTGGGTATACTTCCTGAAATCAAAGGACGAAACGGCTCAAATGGTGAAGAATCTGATCACCAAAGTTGAGAACATTGTGGATAAACGAGTGAAGTTCATCAGAAGTGACAATGGTTCCGAGTTTAAAAATTTTGAAATGGAGATCTTCTGTCTGTCAAGAGGGATTGAACACCAATTCAGCGCTCCGTATACTCCGCAACAGAATGGAGTAGCTGAAAGGAAGAATAGAACTTTAATTGAAGGAGCCAGAACTATGCTGGCTGATTCGAAGCTTCCGGTGGTGTTCTGGGCTGAAGCTGTTTCTACAGCTTGCTATGTACTGAATAGAGTTTTAACGGTAAAAAGACTTAATAAAACATGCTACGAGCTTATGCATGGGAGAAAGCCCAATTTGTGTGGACTTGAAGCATTCGGGTCCCCGTGTTCAATTTTAAAGGCACATTCAAAGTTTGGTGAAGCAGCCGCTGAAGGAATCTTGGTCGGCTATGAAGTTGGGACTCCCAACAGGCGTGTCTTTAATACAACGAACGGCAAGGTTGAGGTGGTATGTAACACCGACATTACGAGTTACAGATCGCCAAGACCGAGCATCGGACCTCCTGGGATTTTCGACTATGATAGGCTCTTCAAGTCTTTTAACATACCTGATTTGTTTTGTACAGAAGAAGAAGAACGTGTTGCTACGAAGATGATTCTAGATGAGGAGGATAATTTGGCACATAGACAGCTATTTTTGATGATAGTCAACCTTCCTCATCAAATTCTATCGATTCCCCTGCTGTCTCTCCTGAAGAAGAGTTTATCAATCCATTTCACTCTCAGCCAGAAACAACCATTGATGAGCTCTCTTCTAATTTAAAAGATAATTTGCATGTCGGTGCTGTTCCGACCACGAGAATTCACAAAGATCACCCTCTGGAGAATGTTATAGGTGATGTGTCCTCCAGTGTACAAACCAGAAGTAGCTTGAATGAGCACACCTGTGTTTATACAAGCATTAAGGAAACGGGTATAATGAACGAATGTTTGTACTCATGCTTTATTAGCCAGGTTGAACCGAAAAATTATCAAATGGCTCTTAAGGACAGCTCGTGGGTCGAGGCAATGCAAGAAGAGTTGGCTCAATTTAAGAAGATGGAAGTTTGGACTTTGGTTGAAAAACCAAGGAATGTGCATGCGATAGGCACAAAGTGGGTGTTTAAGTGCAAGAGAGATGAAAAGGGGATTATAATAAGAAACAAGGCGAGACTGGTCGTTAAAGGTTTCAATCAGCAAGAGGGGATAGATTATAATGAAGTGTTCGCTCCGGTGGCCAGGTTGGAAGCGATAAGATTGTTTTTGGCGTTTGCTGCTTTCAAGAAGATGAAAGTGTTTCAGTTGGACGTGAAGAGTGCGTTCCTCAATGGGAAAGTTGATGAGGTTGTGTATGTTGAGCAACCTCCGGGTTTTCCTGACCCAGACTTTCCTGATCACTTTACAAGTTGAACAAGGCGCTGTATGGATTACATCAGGCACCTCGTGCCTGGTATTCAACGTTATCGGACTACTTGCTAGAGAATGGTTTTGAAAGGGGTTTGATTGACAGCACACTGTTTGTGAAGAGAGATGGAAGTGACTTCCTGCTAGTTCAAGTCTACGTGGATGACATCATATTTGCTGCATCAAGAGTCTCCATGTGTCAGGAATTCGAGGCCGTCATGAAGAAAAGATTTGAGATGAGTGCCATGGGTGAACTAACGTTCTTTTTAGGTTTGCACGTTGATCAAAAGAAGGATGGGATGTTCATTCATTAAACAAAATATGTTCATGATGTCCTCAAGCGCTTCAAGATGGAGGACTCTTCTCCATTTGACACTCCAATTTGCGTCAACCACAAGTTGGGAGCTGAAGTAGACGGTGACGCAGATGTGGACACAACTCTGTATCGGGCTATAATAGGTTCTTTGATGTATTTGACTGCTTCTAGGCCTGATATAATGTTTTCTGTTTGTCTTTGTGCTCGTTTTCAGGCAAACCCAAAGGAATCTCACATGAAGGGTGTGAAGAGGATTTTGAGGTATCTCAAAGGCAAGCCGAAGCTAGGGTTGTGGTACCCGAAGGGAGGAGACGTGGAACTGGTTGCTTATACGGATTCTGATTATGGCGGGTGCAATCAGAGTCGGAAGTCGACAACAGGAGGATGTCAGTTTCTCGGTGGAAGATTAGTTTCCTGGCAGTGCAAGAAACAGACATCAGTCGCAATCTCAACGTGCGAAGCTGAATATATGGCAGCATCCAACTGCTGCTCTCAGGTTTTGTGGATTCAGCAACAATTGCGCGACTATGGTCTGAATTTCTTACTCACTCCTATTTTAATTGATAACACTGCTGCGATCTCAGTAATTAACAATCCCGTGAAACATAGTAAAACTAAACATATTGACATTCGTCATCATTTCATACGGGATTGTGCTGAGAAGAAACTGATTAAGGTCGAAAAGGTCGATACGCTAGAAAATTTCGCTGATTTATTTACAAAAGCGTTTGATAAATCCAGATTTCAAAACCTAATTGAGCTGAACGGGATGATCAATCCAGAGTAACCATGTTTTTATTGTGTTTATTAAAAAAAAAAAAAAAAAAAACGTCACTATTGATTAAAATTAGTCGGTTACCTCAGTTTGATGGACATATCCTCGGATATGTTTTGGTCCTCGTTTCTACTTGTAGAGAATGAGGGTCGCCATTAACCAGACGACTGAAAGTGACCGGGGCGGTTATGATGTGTTTTCTTTCTGTCGCTGAAAATTAGTCGGTCATACTTAGTTAGAAGGACACATACTTGTATGTGGTCAGTCCAGTTGATCCATTGGATCTTCAGGATTGCCGTTTACCTGAAGACTTTGACGTGATCGGGGCAATTGAAGTCAAAATTTTTTTTAAGGGAAATGAAATTACTTTTCAAGTCTGTTACTTCGTAAGAAGTTCGTTAGCTATGTTAAACGGAAAATTGATCCAACCTTGGAAAATGATATATATACTGATTGTGTGTGCTTAACTAGTGAAGTTATTAGGCTTAAAAGGCTTTAGGACAATCATTGTATGTCATGGTAACTTTTTATGGTGCGTAAAAGTATATGTGATACAAATTAAATTTTACTTGATTTTATGTGGAAACTCCTTAAGAGTTTTGCGTGTCTTCATGTATATCTTTCCGAATGATAGGCAGAAAAGTGATTACCCAGTCATACACGAGCCCGTAAGTGTTCTGATTCCCGTGAAGAAAGCGTTTCAAGACACTGCAGTGATCCAGATTCGGGACTTGCAGTTAATTTCTACTTTGAAGTCTATGTTGTTAAAAAAAAAAAAAAAAAAAAAAATATTTGAAGTTATTGTAACATATTAGTGATAATAAAATCAAGACTTCTCTATCTTAGAGTAAGAAGAAGAACGGGAACGAGAAGAAGAGTACATACAAGTTAATCAGACACTATGGGTCGAAGTCAATTCGGAATGACTTGGGGAAAGCCAAATACGCTTTGAGGATAGATAGGAGGCATCAATATTTCTGAGTTGTTGCCCGCTTAAATTTTAAGGATTAATTGAACCTAACTCGTATCACAGAAACGATGAAAACCATTTTAAGTTATACCTGCTTACAACCTGTCTCTATATGTCAAAATACGTCTAAACACGGATCTATGTGACAGTCACGTAGTTAGTATGATTCCTGTTCGGATCTTTTCTAAAACATAGCAGTCCCTACCTAGACTGAAATTTGATCCCTTATACTTTAAATTTTTAAGTTTTTGTACTTAGATAGTTTTATGATTTTTTAACTGGTTACTTAGAATTGATCATGTTATTTATTTCTTAAAGGACAACTGTTAAAATCTTAAGGGTTAAATTTTTGAAATTTTAGGCGATGTTGTTGAATAGGCGAAGTTGTAAATAACTTCGCCTAGGCGAAGTTATCCGTAACTTCGCCTGTATAACATAACCTCTATATAAAGGATTTTAAGGTTCAAACTGTTCATCAGATATTCAGGCGAACTTATTAGAAATTTCCGGCGAACTTATAACTTTTCCGGCAAACTTGATTCGTTTCCGTTTCGATCCTTTTTCTCAGTTTCTTTCTTAGATTCAAGGTGTGTGTTATCGATTAACCGTATATCCAAAGACAGTGGTGCTTTTCATAGGTCGTTATGAACGGTTTCGTGACCTCGGTCCGGTGACCTTTCAAAACCGAGATTTGCAAACTTGTGTTACGTGTTCATGGACGATCTTTTCATCTAACCATCCGTAATATCATGTGTTAGAGTCTCCTGGATCGTCAATCTTTGCCGAATCATCGGATTCCGGCTGTTAGAATCCTAACAGTCGCCGATTCAGTTCAGGCGAAGTTAGGGTTTCGGCGAAGTTATTCGCAACTTCGCCTGACGATTAATTTCGCCTGAGGCGAAGTTATCCGCAACTTCGCCTGAGGCTTAATTTCGCCTAACCCTTATCTTCGCCTGAGGCGATGTTGTAAAGAGGCGAAGTTATCACTAACTTCGCCCTGATCATTATAATTAATATTAATTAAACGAACTTAAAGATGAAGCGAAGTTGTTCCCAACTTCGCCTCACCTTTAACTTCGCCTATACAGGTTTGATCACAACTTCGCTACTGGTATTCAAGCGAACGTGTGTACAACTTAAACGTTTATCTAACTTGGTTCGTTTAGTGCAAATATGGCTGCTGTTGGAGGTGCAGGAGGTGCAGGTGATGACGGTGATGATCACAGGCAATTCTTCCCGGCTCATAACCAGTTCATAACACTTGACCCGGATGCAAAGGGCGTGGAGGACTATCGGGAGATAATTACTTTTCTCCTGCGCTCAAGGATATATCATGCAATAACCACTACCCTGCCTATTTCCCTACCGAATATTGAAGACTTTTGGGAAACGGTAGAGTACGATTGGCGGGTTGAGCCCCCGGTTATGCGAGCCACCGTAAACGGTCAAGTTGTTCAGTTTTCTTCTGAACACATACGGGTGGCGTTGCAGTTTGGTGAGGAGACGAGGGATGACCCAACGGAGTTTGTTGCGCCATTCCGTGATGGGGCGTTCCTCAGGATGGGGTATTCTGGTCTCTTAGGGGACACTCAACGGAGGAAGGGATTTCTTTTAGATCAGTGGCGCTTCCTTATGCACGTCATGATCGTATGTATGTCAGGACGGAAGGCAGGCACTGATGGAATGGGTGCGACAATGCAGTCTGCTATGACTGCATTGACATATAATAAAAGATATTCTTTCAGCCAGATGATCTTTTACGAGATCGATCGGCAACGAAGGGTTGTGGCGCGTGAGCGGTTTACTATGTATCCTCGATTCTTACAGATGATTTTTAATCATGTGGCTCCGACGCTGCCTCAACGACGCCCTATTCGATACGTGGAAAGTGTGACAAAACGTATCTTTGCACAGTGTCGCACGTCCAGCGCACGAAGCAAGCCTGAGCTGCGTCCCAGGCATACTCCGCTCTTTGGGTACCTTATCAACCCGGAGTATGTGCCTGCAGCAGGGGACGAGTTCAGAGATCCAATACCACAACAGGCGGCAGCACCCCAGGCTGTATCAGCTGCGCCTGCTGTATCTGCTGCTGTGTCAGCTGCAGAGATTGACCTTGATGACATGTTGGGAGGCCATGGAATGTTTGATATGGACCGAGTTGATCCTCAAGAGAATATTCAAGTCTCGGGTCCACAGGCTGATTTTGATGTTGTGATGGAGGAGGCTAGAAGGATGATGGTAACGCATGAGAGAACAGTTGGTAAACAAAAGCGAATTGTTGATGACGACGACGAGGAAGATGATGAAGAAGAAGCTGTGCAGTTGGTGAGAAAACGTTCACGAAGGGAAACGACAGGTATGGGTGTAGGAGCTGGAGAGACTTCACGGTTGGTACGTTTTGCTCCACCTGCCCTGTCTGGTATGTCCTTTGTTCCTACCTCTGTGCAGGTATCGAGTACAAGCGCTACGGTTGTTCCCGTAGTGGCTACATCGTCAACTCCAGCAATTGTGTCTCTACCACCTCAAACGCATACTCCATCGGTGGTAGTAGCACGATTTGTCGAGTCTACGGTCACGACTACTGCAGGGTTATCGGGTACGGTACCACCTGCGGACACGCCCAGTTCAGACTCGGAACGAATAGCTTCACTAGAGCGGATTGTAGCTGAGCAGTCCAAGACTATACAAAGCCTAGTGGAAGCAAATCAACTGCAGGCATCCCTCCTGGCTGAGCACGGGAAAATCATAGATGCCTTGAAAGCGTTCTTGGCATCTCAGGGGGAGATGACCTGTAGAGGAGATGAGCTGAGGACCAAAAGAAGAGAAGACCAAGACGATGATCCCAATGCACCGGAAGGTGCAGGTGGTGAGTTGCCAAGAACTACTATAGCTCTTGGGGCTTCCACAGCTGAGGGGGAGTCTGCAGCTGGTGATGATGTGGTTGTGGTTGGTGATGATGATGTTGAAGATGTTGATGATATGATTGATGCACTGAAAGAGATAGACGAGATGTTAGAGGATGATGAGTTGATGAATGAAGATGATGTTCTGCCAATCGATGAGATTGAAAAGATTGGTGCAGAAATTGTGGTTGAGAATGTGATAGAAGAAGGGGAGATTGTTGAAGAAAATGTAGAGCATGAGATCCCTGTGGTTGAACAGTCGACTATATGTGAAGATGCTGCAGTTAACAACACTGAGTGGGAAGATCAGCCAAAATGGAAGGAAGGCTGCGCTCAGTGGTTTGTAAAGACAAAAAGCCAGCAGTACCAACGATGTTCAGAAAGTCATATAATATAAAGGGATATGCAGAATCAAAGAAGGGAATCATATGCTGGTTGTACGATGAAGAGTTGAAGTTATTTGTGATCAAACGTTACGACGGCATTCAGTACTTCAAGAAGATGTTAAGATCCCTGAATACCTTACCGGAGTGTGAGGTGAAAGACTTAGCAAGACTGGGGCTGATAAACAGAAGCGATGATAACATGGCAAGAGTAATTGGGAAAATTGTGTGGAAGGAGGCCATTAAAGATAAAAAGTGTGAACTTCTGAAGCCTTAGAAAGGGAAGTTAGTAGAAGACAAAGAAAGAGGGATGCGGGCAGACGGCAAACCATGGATGGTTATGAAGTATAAACCAGTCCGTCATTTAAAAGAAGTGCCGATGAAGGTGATGCCCAAGAACGTCTTGAAAGACTTGAAGTGGTGGTACGTGGATTGTGAAACTGCTGAAGCGGTCATGGAGGATGAAGATGAGCAAGAGATCATGAGAGTGTATGATCATATGCACTTGGTCAATCTGTCTCAAGCTGACTTGCAGGTACTACACGCTAAGAAGATTTTCTACATTCCTGCTTGGAAAGAGGAAGCTAAGAAGTACCAGAAGTTGGTTTCTGTATGTGTTAGACAGGGAGTGCATGCTTGAAGAGGTGAAGAGAGAAGACGAAAGATTACAAGACTCAAGCTTTGAAGATCAAGATATGAAGCTACTGCCAAGGGGGAGTCTGTTGGTACATAAATGTCAGTAGTTCATAGTCTAGTGTTTGTAATCGAGTCTGTAATGTAATTATGTTTAAGTTTATGTTTATGTATGTAAGCTATGTTATCAACAAGTTCGCTTAGGCGAACTTGTTGAACAAGCGAAGTTGTTGACAAGTTCGCCTAGGCGAACTTGTTCAACGAGCGAAGTTACAGACAACTTCGCCTGAGGCGAAGTTGTCGTGTATTTAAGTAACCTACGGGTTTACGAGATAAAAGTTGGTCAGTTAGTGTTTTGGTTGTTCACGTGTAATCCAGTAGTTCAGTGAACGTGTCGAGAGTCTGTAATAGACGTGTTTCAGGTTATAATACATAACGTGTTCGTTTGTATCGCGTGTGTTTGTTATTAGTATTCTACGCTCGTATCTACCCACGCAGGGATTCCGCACCTGCGTAGATAGCGATATCCCGTGTAAGATCCGTCCGGGAACCTACAATAACACGTATTTATACCAAGTACATGTTTATATTTATTTATTGTTTGTTCACCAACGGTTTGAGTCGACTCTTGTGTGTTTCGGTGAAATTCCGAAAGACTACTTGTGTAGTGATTGTCAAGCATCATTTAAAACCCTAACTTAAATGAAATAAGATATGCGTTACAGTTCGTGTGATCTTAAGTTTGAATTAACAGAGTTCGGATTAACGGAGTTAACCTGAAATTGACGAGTGTCACAGGCTGCCCCTAGCAGGGTCCAAGGGGCAGAGCCACAGGCTGGGGTCGAGCTGTCTTATCACATTTTCCATTAGATTTTTGAATCATTAATTAATTTGCTAACTTAAAAGTTCAAGGGCTTCTTTGTAATTAAATCATTCTTTTTCTAAGTACAGGGACCATTATGTAATTTCGTTAAACTTCTAGTTCATTACACTGCTCTTAACGAATTGGGTTATCATAACGAATTAGTTCTCATAGCGAATTGAACCCTTTAACGAACTGGTTATTTAACAAATCAGTTTAGGTAGCGAATCAGTCCATATAATGAATCAGTCCAGGTAACGAATTGGACTTTCTAATTCGTTCTCTCTTTAACGAACGATCATAGCGAATCGGGGGTAATTCGTTATCCTTTTCCATAGCGAACTGGGACACGAACTTAGGCTGGTTCGTTAAGATTTCATTAACGAATTACATGACGAATCACCCCTAGTTTGTTAACTTTCCGTTAAAGAATTAGGGTTAGGTCAGAGAATGTCAGAAACATTTTCTGAACCTCTACACGTTTTTCCGGCGCCGCCTCTGCCGGAAAACCGGGATCTCGCCGGAAAAGCGAGATCTCGCTTATTTCACCACCGTTTTCAACGTTTTTTGTCCCCTTCGATCCAGATCTGAGCTAGGGTGATCCCTAAGCTCATATTTGGTTCGGTTGATACCCGATTCCATCTGGATCTCGTGACTTAAACGGTTTAACGGTATCGGCTCATCGTTTCGTGACCATAACTAACGTGTTTAACATCATACTATCATTACCTTAGGTCGGGATCGATTCCTCTTCTATATTCGGCTAGAGAGAGAGAGAGAGACTAGAGAGAGAGCTTAAGTGTGTGTTTTGATGGTGTATGGAATATGTGTGAAATGAAATTAAATGGGTGATTAAAGGTATATATATTTATTGATCATGGGCTTAGCCCATGGTCTTTCCTTCTTTCTTTCATAACCCAAGTCCATAACCCATATCCATTTACCCAACACTAGCCCGACTTATAACAACTCGTATTTTCATTTATTAACCGAAACTAGAAAAACAGGACGTTACAAGAATCTTGGACAATTCGTCTGAATTGTGCATGTTTTTTAAAACCCAGTTTGTTTAAAAACAGAAACAAACCCTGTCGCGAATCCAAACATCTAAACCCTGAATTTATTTTATAGTTTAATTTATTTTATCGAATAGTACGTTTACACAAGTTTGTGTGATCTTATCTATTTCGAAACGACCAACTTGGTCAGACACGTAAAATGGTGAAAGTAAGTCAAAACTAATTTTGAATATTATACATCGTACAACATCACAATCTAAGACTACTAACATATGAAATAGCTATACTCGGACTAGGTATACTGCCCAATTCCATTTAAAGGCTATATGAGTATTAACAATACAATGTCGATCATAGGAATCAGACTATATTCGATACATACTAGCTATAGAAGTGTATTGCTGACACTATCACAATAATGTGACTTTCATGACCCCTCTTTTCAAACTATTTTACGAACATTTGTGGTGAAATACATGTTTATATATATATATATATATATAAATATATATATATATATATATCGGTGAGATCTAGAGAGAACTCCTCTTAAAGAGAGAACTAGAGAACTAGTAGAGAATTATTTTTAATTATTTTAAAAAAAAAATATTTTGAGATTTTATTTATTTCCTCCTTCTAATAAGATGATATTGTTACTAAAAAAAACCTTGTCGGTGTAGTGAATACGTGCACTAATGCCTATTGCATATATACAATAGTGTTTTATTGCATAAAATACAACACAATTACATTATACAATACACACTGTTGAATATATGCGAATACAACACTAATAATTGTATGCAATACACACTATCACATATATGTAATACAACACTAATGCACATATGCACTACATCGATTTTTTTTGTTTTTGTATATAATATAACATATTGCACAAATAAATACAAATAATTGCATATATGCTAATCAACACTATTTCACATATAAAAATACACACTAGTGCACATATGCATTATGAAAAAGTCGATGTATTGCATATATGCATTACAACTAGTCTTTTTTTTTATTTTTTTAAATTTTTATATTTATTTTTGGTGAAGAATAATAACATATAAGAAGGATGAAAGAAAAAAAAATTAAAAATATATTTTTTAATTAAATTAAAAATATTTCATTATTAGTTCTCTAGTTCTTTCTCTAAAGAGGAGTTCTTTCTTGATCCTTTCCCATATATATATATATATATATATATATATATATATGTATACATATATGGAAACGCATTACGATGTGAATTATCTAAGTGCTAACACTTGAAAGTCCCCACAAATACGAGTGATTAACTATAAGCCAGTGACATGTGAATAGTACTATTGGTTTGACAAACCCAATTCGATTGGCGACACGAATGCGAAGACACACTACAATTGCGAATGACCATATATTCATACACACGTGTTATAGTAGACAATGGAGGCCACGTGGGAAAAAGCGTGTCAATGGTTTACCTGTGTCTTGGTATAATTGCAACACATATACATATTAGGATTAATATGGACACGCATGGCTGATTTCGTTTAAACTTGTGAAACTCACTGTAACATCTCGAAAAATACCATAATTATTTTGGGTTAAAGATGTGAACTTTGAAAGTAGAAAGACCTAAAAATATTTTAATAATATATATGGTAAATAAATAATAAGATAAATATAGATTATAAAGTTGGAAGCATTCAATGTTAACGAAATAAGAATTCATCTCACATAAAAAGAAGGAAGAAAATGGCAGTCTTTCACATGAGTATAAATAGGAAATTTAAATTAATCCCACATGTAAATTATGAAAAATTCTTTTATATCTATCATGCACCCATTGGTCCTAGGAAAGGGTACGAAGAACCAGAAGTGCATGGGCACGAGCTCGGGCGAAGAACACCGGCTCGGGCGAAGGGCGATGGACGCAATGTGGGGCTTTGATGGCGCAATTTGCTCTTCACACGCTCACATCGCCGTGAGCCGCTTGAGAGACACCTTATTTTTTTTGGAAAATGGAAGCAAGACCAAGACGTGACAAGTTATCCGAAATCGAGGGACTAAAATGTGAAATTTTATAAATTTGACCCTTCGCGCGACGCGAAGTTTACTCTTACCCTGACACATTTTGACACGTGTCACCATGTGGTGACATGTGGCAAGTCTACATGTCAAACTGTAACAACTCGGGTTTTCATATAATATATTAAATACCAATACCCGACCCGTTTTCGTTTTCAGGTAATTTTTATCAATAAAATATCGTGTCTATCGCGTTATTATTATTTTATTATTACTTATTTATTATATTTATTTAATGTATATAAGTAACTTTCATTTATATACATTTTTCACCCTAAACATAGTTTTAACTCATTTTTGTATCCACATATAAAGTACAAGGACCAAGCTGCAACTTTTTCGGAAGAATATAATATAACTTTTAAACCAAACCCTTATCCTTTAACCAAACCCGTATCCTAAACCCAATTCGTAACCCGTTAGTTTTCTTGATCCATAATCCTCGTTCTAAATTTGGAATTGATCATAGAAAATCATTGTTGTTACCTATACGAATTCTCACCGGCGTTTTGATTTGGAAATTGATCAATAATATACGAATTGATATATTAACAAATCGATCTTTATCAATATAGGGCTAAACCATTAAGAGATAATCATAATACAATTAATCTTATATACATCATCCCCGTGATCCGGCGACCTAAATCACTCAATTAGTTTCAATGTAACAATCTATGGGAATCGCGTTCAAATCATATACAGGCCATTTGTCCTTCATTCTAGTAAAACATCAATTCGTAACGATTTCAGGTAATCTTTATATGATTTTGTTTCTTCGTAAACCCTTAATCAAAAGCCCTAACATTAATTAAGAAAACGATTAACAAATTACCAATTTCAGTTTTTTAGGGTTCTTAGGATTAAGTGGAAATCCGGTGTTCTGTATTTCATAATTTGTTTATGTTTGCTTAACAACCGACACCCCAGTTCTGCTGGACTGGGGTGTGTGTGTTCATGTGTTGTGCCGGCTAGGGGTGCAGGTTCAAGCCCTGGACAGCATAGTTTTTTTTTGTTATTTTATATTTAAATGGTTAAAGTATTTACATGGCTTATAATTCATTTTTATTGATATAAAAACTTTAATAAACGTTATATTATTAACCGACACTTGTTAATGTTTTTAGCCATGGAACGTCTTTACAAAATCGTTGGATGTATATTTATTTTATACATATACATATATATATATATGTATATGTATATGTATATGTATAAAGGTATTTATAGTGGTTAAATACATTCTCACCGTCAAATTTATTAAAGGATTAAAAATAAATTATTTGTTGATATTACGTCTAATGACATATTATTTATTTTAAATGATTATAAGTATATTTTGCGCTATATTTATTTAAACTATAATATCACATATATTAAAATTAGTTAAACATTTATTTACTTGATTTTTAATATTTATATATTTATATCATATTTACTCATATATTATATCTCAATTTATATTTATTCAAATCATTTTATTTAATTTGGATATTTAATTATTTATTTAAATTTTATTATTATAAGTATATTTGATATCAAGTTATTTATTTAAATTTTTTAATTTATTTATTCTATCAAGTATAATTTGATGGTATTTTGTAATTAATAAAAGTAATCGTTCCTACAAACAACTTATAACAATAATATTGGTTTTTGCAATGATAATAACATTTGAAATCCATCGGTCGATCAATAAATATTCTAATCACAAAACATAACTCAAATCACATCAGAATCTCAAATTCATTATACGCGTTATGTCGTTTATAAATAACTCATAACATTATATTAAATAACTTGGAATTTTTTCGGTGAATCCCCAATGCGTTTAAGTACTCACATCCTCACTTGTGTATTGTTCTTCTAATCAGGTGAGTAATAGCTCTCCTATTTTACTTATTTTCAATATTTAGAGGACTTATGCATACCTTCATTCAGACTTCATTAATACATTTTACTATCAAATGCAGACTGTTATTATATGTGTTGTGTATCAATTAAAAGACTGCTTGCTATTTGTTATTTTGTTTATATGTTTGTTTATCGCATTCGGAGAGGTCCATCATATATCATTATTATCACATCATGTAGTAGTGGCGGGTGTTCGATTGAATCACAATGGTTTCAGCGACAACTAAATTACTCAATAATGGTAACTAACGCCCGATTCGCATTGCAATAGTTTAGCCCACATATCATTATTTGTTTGAATTATTTATATGCAATGGTTTGATTGATTATACTCACAGATAACAATTTTACGGTTTCTATTTATATATTATTATATTGTAATTAAAACTGGTGATTTTCTCAATCAACTCGTGTTGACAAAAATATATTTTGTACGCATTTACAGGTCATTAGGTTTGATTGTTTAGCAAGATGAAGATCACGTAGAGATGTCTTTTAGGACTTAAATATTATTCAAGATTATTAGATTTGTTTTGTAATTTCTTTATACTTGATGTACTTAAATGTAAATTGTTTTAGTTAAAATAATTAAACAATCAGTTCGTGCCCCGGCATTTTTGCCTTAGGTTGGGGTGTGACACAAATCATCAGACCTATTGGTCTACTTCGCGCGACGCGAACAAGTGCTTTACGCGTTGCGAAGAAAAAAAGATATCAATTCCGGTTAAATAGTTCTTCGCGAGACGCGAATGGGCAGGAATAGGCAGCCATGGGTGATGCTCCAGTCATTCCATCACACCTCAAATAACACACACCTACCCTCGAAGTGCGTGCCACTACTCTGACGTTTGTGTCTTGAAATACGTGCAAGGTGTAAAAGTTTCTTTCCCTCAATAACAACGACATGTAGAAGTGATGCCCTACTATTTTATTAGTATATATAACTTAGACCCTAGTGAAGGGTATAATCTATACCTTGACGAAATAATAAGTGAAAGATGTTTTTTATAAGAAGAGGATATAGATAAATATTGAATATAAAGTTTTATAAAATGTTCATAAAAGAAGAAACTATATATATATATATATATATATATATATATATATATATCTTAATGAAAAAGAAACGTAAGAAATAAATGATAAACATCTTGAACTAAAGGTTCAAGTATATTTTATAAAGAAAACAATGTCAAGGTAATGAATATGGAAATAGATTAAAGGTCTATAGCTAGATCAATGATCTAGTATTTTTATTTGGTTATTCTCGTACTATAGGTCCGAGGTAACTACAAAACAAAATTAGTGAAAGCACTGATCAAAACAAAGGTGAATACGCTCATAATTTTAAAACTCTTTAGTTGAGTCATTTACCCAGAAATCAAAGTTTTCATGGGATAATGTATCCCTAAAACTTTAGTATCTGCTGGCAATTGGGCTAGTTATACATGTCTTTGGAACATCTCATATGTGGTAGTATTTGCTGGCAATTTGGCTAGTTATACGTGTATTCTTTCCTATCCCTCATCGTTCTAAATTTCAAAATAGATGTCTCTCAAAAAGTATATGGATACCTTTGCCAAGGAACGAAGGAAGGAAAACTTCCTGGAACCGGCGATTCCTAACGGAGACAAAAGTGACGATTACTACATTGATTTATTTAGTCAAGATCGTCCAATCATACCCGTGGTTCCATTTGGAAGTCAACCCATCTACTTTCCCGGCGCGGAGAAAATGGCAATTCAGATACCAAGTGATCAATCAACTCCTGAATTTCGTCCGTCTGATATTCCGGGTTATCATCCTTGCAATGTAATGCAAGTTAACGAGCCAACTAAATCTGAAACCAAACAAGACACATCTAGTTGTATGCAACGTCATTCCGATCAACGAAGATTGGTTTTGGAACTCCAACTTATAATCCTACAGATTCCAACACTAACTCCATAGCAGGTCCATCAAGGAGACCTAAGATGAGGGTGATTCAACCTCAAGAAAAGATAAATATACAAGTGGATCTAAACAAAGATGCTGAAGAAATGGGTACAGATGAAGAATCTAAGGAAGATTCCGAAGAAGAAATTTTGGAACAAATAAGTACTGAGGAAGAAAGCCCTCGTATTTAGGATACTCCAAGATGTGATTATCCACCAAATATTGGTTGCCAACATCCCATGCAACCTATGACTCATGGATATAATTCTCAATATCCATATGTTCAAGGGCGACAATGTTTTCACTATACCCTGGAATTGTTCTTACCATGTTGGAACAAGCCAATGAAATAACGGAACAAGAAGCAACTTCTGAAGCTTTTTACAATCTACCATTTGAAGAGTCCCCCACCACCATACCCGAGAAATCACTATGATATCGTTATGATTGGATACCGTGATCCACCACCGCAATATGGATACCCGAATGTTATGCCACAATCACAAGAGGGACATCTTGATCGAGCCCTGCATGAAACCAATAACTTAAGAAAGAAGATTGCTACCGAGGGTACAACAAGAAGAAAGATGAAAATAAATTACTACAGAAATGTAGTAAAATGAAGAAGACCATCAAGGATTACATGAAAGATTAGGAATCACGTCCGTTTCTGTTTGTATTGTTTATTTCTTTGTCTATCTTTGTAATACACTCTATCATTAGGATTACTAGTTACAGTCGTTTGTATAATATGCTAGTTGTTGTAAAATATCCCGGTTTGTAAGATACTCTATCTACCGGTATATAAATAAAAATCTTTGGTTTCAAATATACTCTTTATAATTACATATGTCGAACCAAAGCAATCCTTCACAAAACCAATAAGCTTCTAATGCAAGAAGCAATAGAGCTAGAACCGAACCTACTCAAGAGATTCCCGAGAATCTGATAATTAAAATGCAAGAAATGATAACGCAAGTGATATACCTGCTGGTTCAAGCTATGAAGGACTATAGAGTTCGCAAAAGTGAAACCTGACTATCCCACAAGACTGTACAAACCAACAAAACCATAAATACTAGAACTCACTCTAACCATACTCACCAAGATGATGGAAGTGATCAAAACTCGAATTCTTGTGACAACTTTAACCGAAACTTTAAAAGAAAGTTAGGATCAAAGGTTATCTTTTTAAAGATTTCAAAACTTATGGACTGAAGGAATTCTATGGTGACAAGGGCACCATTGTTGTATTAAGATGGTTAGAAGAGATGGAATCTATCTTGATAATCAGCAAGTGTACTGAGAAGGAGAAGATTCAGTATACTTCTCAGATATTTAAAGGTGAAGCGTTAGAGTGGTGGAACACTCTTATTATGTCAAAAGGGAGGGAGCCCATGTATCAGTTAGCGTGGGAAGATTTTAAAGAGTTGGTGCTACGGAAATTTTGTCCAATGCATGAGATGGACATGATCCAAAACAAGTTCCTCTACCACAAGGTGGTCAGAACTAATCTGAAAGACTACAATACTAAGTTCCAAAAGTATTGTAGACTCGTACCTCAATTGGTGACACCGTAATCGAACAAGGTGACCCGTTACATTTGGGGTTTACCTAGGGAAATCAGAGATATGGTAAGATCTCACTTACCACAAACAGCTGATTCTGCAATGAAATTGGCTGGTTAGTTGATGAATGGGTTGGTTCGTGATAAAGAAGAAAACAAGAAAGGAGATGGTGAATGAAGGAAGGATACCCGCTTCAATGGTAAACAAGTGGAGAGAAAGAAGGGAGGAATTACTCCAACAACTCCACTATGCAAGACTTGCAAAAGACGCCATTTGGGACGATGCAAATTTGAAGTTTCAACTTCAAAAGATTGTGACTCGTGTAAGCGAACGGGTCATCTCGTGGCAGATTGCTGGAAAAAGAACATGACTAACTTTAATTGAAAGAGATGGGGCATCTCAGCTTTAATTACCCTAAAAGACAAGGGGAACCAGAGGAGGTGCTGGAGGAAGCGGCACCAAGAATGAACGGAAACAGGGAAACACTCGAGTGTTTGTGCTCGACAACAAGAAAGCTGCAGACATACCGGACACCATCACCGGTACATTCTTAGTTAATAATGTTTATGCAAGCGTTTTATTTGATTTAGGTGTAAATCAAAGTTTTATTGATTATAACTTTTGTAATCTATTAAAAAAACCTTTACCGAAATTAAATAAAACTTTAAACGTCGAGACAACCAATGTTGGGGTAGTTAAGATTTCCGAAACATTAGAAAATGGAAAGATCTTATTAGTAGGTCATGTCATACCCGTTCAATTACTACCCATGACTTTAGCAGGATTTGACATAGTGCTTGGTATGGACTGGTTATCCGATAATCATGCGCGTATCATTTGTAATAAGAAAACCATTGAACTCCAAGCCCCAGACAAGTGAACAATACAAATTGCTGGAAACAAGCATGTTGGCCAAGTTAGCATAATCTCAATGATTAAAGCTAACAAACGTTTAAACCAAGGTTGTTTAGCGTTCATGTCATACGTTACTGAAAAAACGAAACCCAAAGAGATCAAATACGTACCTATGGTAGCCGAATTTTCAGACGCCTTTCCCGATGAGTTACCAGGTTTTCCACCTAATCGAGAAGTCGAGTTTAGAATAGACTTGATTCCTGGAACTGCAATCATGGCCAAAGCCCCATATCGCTTAGCTCTGACGGAAATGAAAGAGTTGAAGAAACAATTGAATGAGTTGCTGGAAAAAGGATGCTTTCGTTTAAGTTCGTTACCTTGGGGTACTCTGATATTATTCGTTAAGAAGAAAGACGGATCCATGAGAATGTGTATTGATTATAGAGCCTTGAACAAAGTAACTATTAAGAAACGATATCCGCTACCTAGAATTGACGATCTATTCGATCATTGCAAGGAGCGAGCTACTTTTCTAAAATAGACTTACGTTCGGGTATCATCAATTGAAAGTTCAAAAATAAGACATTACGAAGATGATATTTTGCACAAGGTATAGACATTATGAGTTCACCGTAATGCCGTTTGGACTCACTAATGCCTCAACCACTTTCATGGACATGATGAACAGAATTTGCAAAACCTATTTAGATAAATTTTGTAATCGTACTTATTGACGATATACTCATTTATTCTAAATTGGAAGAAGAGCACAAACTGCATCTTAGGATCTTACTTGAAATACTTAGGAATAAGAAATTGAACGCTAAATTTTCAAAGTGCGAATCTTGGCATCATGAAGTACGTTGTCTTGGTAATGTGGTTAATGCTAAAGGAATTCAAGTAGACCCTGCCAAGATTAAAGTGGTAGCGAAGTGGGAAATTCCAAGATCGCCAACCAAAGTCCGAAGTTTCTTAGGTTGGCGAGATACTATCGAAGATTCATAGAAATTGTTTCCCGCATAGCAGTTCCCTTAACTTCGTTAACTCGAAAGAACGTCAAGTAGGAATGGGGAACCAAACAACAAGAAGCATTTAATTTACTCAAACAAAAGCTTACTAATTCATATACTGGCCTTGCCAGAAGGTACGGAAGATTTCGTTATATTTAGTGACGCATCCAATTCAGGTTTAGGATGTGTACTAATGCAAAGAAAGAAAGTAATAGCTTTTGCTTTTTTTCAATTAAAAGTGCACGGACAGAATTATACAACTCACGTTCTAGAGTTAGGTGCCATAATTTTCAATTTAATGCTATGGAGGCACTATCTCTATGGAGTTAGATTTGTCGTGTACACTGATCATAAATAAGTTTGAAACATATTTTTTTATCAGAAAGAACTAAACATGTGTCAAAGAAGGTGGATGGAAACCTTAAATGATTATGATTACGAAATCATCTATCATGAGAGAAAAGCCAACGTTGTGCCTGACGCGCTAAGTCGCAAAGAACATGAGAAACCCAAGAGGGTTCGAGCTTTAAGATTAGAACATCAAGTAGATCTAATTAAGCAAATCAAGAAAGCACAAGAGCAAGAAATCAAAGAAAATCAGATCTCCGAAGAAAAACATAATGGTACAATTGATTCGCTAACCAAAGGAGATGATGGGATACTCCAACTTGGAAACATAATTTGGGTTCCCGTAATTGGAGAATTACGTGAAAAGATAATGAACGAAGCTCATAAATCAAAGTGCATGATGCACCCCGGTAGTGATAAAACGCATTAAAGCCTTAAGTCAAACCACTTGTGGAATGGAATGAAGAGAGCTATTGCTTTGTATGTAGCTAAATGTCTAACTTGTGTGCAAGTAAAATCCGAACACCAAAATCCATCAGGATTGCTTCAACAACCCGAACTTCCCGTATGGAAATGGAAAATGATAACCATGGACTTCATAACAAAACTTCCCAAAACTAATTGACAACACAATGCAATTTGGGTAATCATTGATAGGTTAACTAAATCCGCTCATTTTCTACCTATCAATGAGTCTTACTCTATGGATAGATTGGCACGATTATATGTAAACAATATCGTATCATTACATGGTGTGCCGTTATATATCATATCCGATGAGATAGTATATTTACATCTCATTTTTGGTATAGTTTCCAAAAAGCGTTAGGAACTCAATCAAACCTTAGCACTGTTTATCATCCAAAAATTGATGGGTAGAGCGAAGGAACGATTCAAACGCTTGAAGATATGCTCCGAGCTTGTGTGATCGACTTAGGAGGAAGTTGGGATGATCATCTTCCCCCTAATGGAATTCTTAGTTATCACACAAGTATTCAAGTCCCGTCGTTCGAAGCTTTGTATGGATGAAAATGTAGAATGCTGGTATGGTGGTATGAAATTGGAAATAACCAAATGTCTGGACCTGAGATAGTCCAAGAAACCATGCATAAAGTGTTACAAATCCGAGAGAGACTTAAGACGGCAATAGATCGACAAAAGAGTTATGCTGATGTCAGCCATAAACCATTGGAGTTTCAAGTAGGCGATAAGATAGTATTGAAAGTATCACCTTGGAAAGGTGTTTTCCGATTTTGAAAGAAAGGAAAACTATATCCAAGATTTGTTGTACCATTCAAAGTGCTTGAACGAATCGACATTGTAGCTTATCAATTACGTTTGCCAGAAGAAATGAAAGGAATACACGATGTATTCCATGTTTCCAACCTACGTAAGTGCTATGCCTTTAAAATATGTCGAAATCAACGAGAATCTAAAATTTGTAGACCAACCTCTACAAGTTGAATATTTTAAAGTTAAGAACCTTAAAAGGAGAAAAATAAAGTTAGTCAAAATAAGATGGAATTCCCGAAGAGGACCGGAATTTACTTGGTAATTGGAATCTGAGATGAGGACGAAATAAACGCACCTATGTTAACGAATCTCGAGGACAAGATTCATTACAAGGTGAGGAGGATGTAACACCTCGAAAAATATCATAATTATTTTGGGTTACAAATGTCAAATTTGAAAGTAGAAAGACCCAAAAATATTTTAATAATAAATATGGTACAGAAATAATAAGATAAATATAGATTATAAAGTTTGAAGCATTCCGTGTTAACTAACTTGGAATCCATCCCACATGGAAAGTAGGAAAATTTTGGAAGCTCTTTACAAGAAGATGAGTTTTCATAGTAATATTCTATTATGCCTAGCATACACCAAGTGGTCCTAGCGGAGGGTCCGAAGGACACGATGCGCACGCACATGGGCGATGGGCGTAATGTGGCACTTTGATGGTACACTTCACATCGTCGTGAGCCACTTGAGAGCCAGCTTATTTTTTTTTTGGAAATTGGAAGCAAGACTAAGACATGACAAGTCTACAGAAGTTAAGGGACTAAAATGGAAAATTTGACAAATTTGATGCTCAAACTACGCAAAGGAGTAGCAGATGAGCCCTTCGCGCGACGCGAAAGAGATGACTCTTATCCTGACACATTTTGACACGTGTCACCACGTGGTGACATGTGAAACGGGGGTGACATGTGGCAGGTCTACATGTCAAATCATCAGACCTATTGGTCTACTTTGTGCGACGCCAATAAGTGCTTCACGTGACGCAAATGACAAAAGATATCATTGGTGGTTTAATGGTTCTACACGCGACCCGAACAGGCAGGTTGTAAGCTTTTTGTGCGACGTGAAGGAGCACACACTACCCTCGAAGTGCATGACATGATTCGTGTCTCGAAATTCGTGCAATATGTAGAAGTGTTGTTCGTTCTTTCTCGCAATACCGATGACAAGTAGAATTTCTGCCAACGTCTAGACTTGGCATTTCCAGAAATCAAGCCATACAAGGTTGGGATACTGCCCTATTATTTTATTATTATATGTGGCTTAGACCCTAGTCAAGGGTATAGTCTATACCCTGAGTAAATAATAAGTGAAAGATGATTTTATAAGAAGAGGGTATAGATAAATATTGAATACAAAAGTTTTATAAAATGTTTCTTAATAAAGAAGAAACTATATATATATATATATATATATATATATATATATATTAATGAAGAAGAAACTTAAGAAAGAAATGATAAACATCTTGAATTAAAGGTTCAGGTGTAGTTTTAAAAAGAAAAGAATGTCAAGGTAATGATTATGCAAATAGACTAAATGTCTATAGCTAGACCATTGATCTAGTGTTTATATTTGGTTATTCTCGAACTATAGGTCCGAGGAAACTACAAAAAAAATCAGTGAAAGCATTGATCAAAACAAAGGTGAATACGCTCATAATTTAAAACTCTTTAATCGAGTCATTTACCCAGAAACCAAAGTTTACATGGGATAATGTATCCCTAAAACTCTAGTATTTGCTGGCAATTGGGCTAGTTATACGTGTGTTTGGATCCTCTCATATATGGTAGAGGGTAGGCATACCCCTCCACACGTGGTACAAGTTCCCTTCTCATTGAGCCAGTCTATAGGGCTGTGAGGGCTTGATTAATGTGATATAATTGGTACTATGGTCTTGAGGGCCGCTGATTGTTTCGAGTATGAACTAAAGGTTTTCATAAATGTTTAAGCGTCAGCATGTTCCCCAGCATGTGCTTCTGACGTATTTTATAAACTGTTTACCGGTAACCAAGAGTAGATGTTTGGAGTTGGAGTTTAGGCGATAGACAATCTGATGGCTCATGATGTTTTATTATTAAAATATTGTAAATTATGGTTTATAACCCTAACACTTTTATAACAAACTAACGGGTGCTTAATTCCCGTCTTTTGGAATATAATAATATTTTAACCATAACTCCCGCTTTACAACCTTAAACTCTGATATGTTTACAAACCGGGTACCAACTATTGGTCACACGTCTAGGCCCTAAGTTGGGGCATGACACTCACCAACTGTTCGTAGTTTATCCCCATTTTAACATGCTTTTCAGGTATACCAATACTGGAAAGAGACGTTTATGTTTGTTATGTGCTAAAGTTTGTGATTTGTACTTGTAAGGCCCTGGTCCCGGTGCCCTACTCTAATGTTGGATTTACTAATAACCACAGTCCAAATATCAGAGTGAATTAAAATTCCATGGAATATAAAACTTCAACTATTCAATACAAAATATTCAAATCTTGTCTTTAAACATTCATGAAACTTCATATTAAAACACCATGACAATTCTTCTTCAGATGCCAGCCCCTTCAGGTTATGCCATGTGTCTTGTAAGCCCCCGTTACCGGTACCCTACTTTGGACGTTGGATTTACTCATAAACACAGTTCTCAATATCAGAGTTAATTAAAACTTTCGCGGAATAATAATAATCGTCAACCATCATTACAAATATCCATAGCTTGTCTTTTAAAAACATAACATAACATATAATATCAAACATCATAACAGATCTTCAGATGCCAGCCTCTTCAATCCTGCTATGTGTCCCGCTCAAACCAGCTGTCTCAATCTGTTAACCAGCGTGCATACTAAGCGTCAGCTCGCTGAGTGAGTTCAAGTTAATCAGACGACATATTATACATTCACATACTTACATATGTACCCGAAGGTACATACCTTTATATTTACTTACATACATACGTACTTTCATTCTTTCTTTCATAGTTACATACATACTTTCATTCATACATATACGTTTTAAAGAGCATTCCGCCCTATAACCTTCGCCGATATTATTAGGGTCGGTCCCCTACATTCTCCGCTATAATTAGGGTCGGTCCTCTACATTGGCCGATATTATTAGGGTCGGTTCACTACATTCGCCGATATTATTAGGGTCGGTTCCCTACATTCTCCAATATTATTAGGGTCGGTTCCCTACATTCGTCGATATTATTAGGGTCGGTTCCCGTTCTAACTATACCTTCTGTTCGTCAAATAACCATACGTACCTTTCTTTATGTAATCGTCCTTTCGTACATACTCGTTTCATTACGTACTTTCATACATACATATTTCATACTAGGCATTCTACATATTACTTTCTCTGCCGATACGTGCAATATCTGAAATCATTCACGCACCAACAAGCATTCATTCATAACATTCATACATGCTATCACATTAATCATTATGGCATACACTTATCATTTAAGTAAGTGTATTAACGTTCACATTGAGTATGCACACAGCCCCGAAAACATAACAAGGAAGTGGGGCTAGAAACTCACCTGAGTTATGTTACGTTCACCATTAATGGTTATTCATTTTTTTAGCTGTGCACGACTAACTGTATAACAATTACACATATCAATTATCTATCGCTACCCATATCGTGTTTCTAGTTTAATTATTACCCTCAACGAACGGGGGTTTGGGGGCAACGCCCCTGGCAACGGGGTCTAGGGGTGGCAGCCCCTAGTAGGGTCCAAGGGGCAGAGCTCCTGGCTAGGGTCGAGCTGCCAAGTCAGCTTGGAAAAATTTTATTTCAATTAACTGTCTTAACACATTTTTCATTAGAATTCTTAATTATTATTTTATTTGCTAACTCATAAAGTCCGAGGGCTTCTTTGTAATTAATCCATTTTAATCTAAGTCCAGGGACCTTTCTGTCATTCTTTCAAAGTTTAGTTCGTTATCCAGTTCATTGACGAATGGGGCTCATTCGTTACTTCTTAGTGAATGGACTTTATAACGAATTGAACCTTTAAAACGAACTGAACCTTATAACGAACCGGTCTGTATAACGAATTGAACCTTTATAACAAACTGGCCCGTATAACGAACTGGTGGTTCATTCTTCAGTTCCCCGTTAACGAATTACTTAACGAATGGCTTAACGAATTAAAGCTTATTCGTTACTTTCCTTAACTAATGGACATAGCTAACTACTGCTAATTCGTTATTTCTCCTTAACTAATGAGCATAACGAATTACCGCTAATTCGTTATTTCTACGCTAACAAATTAGGGTTAGGTCAGAGAATGTCAGAATATCACCTGACATTCCCTTATCCTCGTACCCACATCTCCGGTGCCGCCTTTCCGGCGCCGTCATCACCGGAAAACCGGGATCTCGCCGGAAAAGCGAGATCTCAGTTGTTTACCACCATTTTTCGTCCCGTTCAATCCTGATCTGAGCTAGGATGACCCCTAAGCTCATCTTTTGATCGTTTTATACCCGTTTCCTTCCGGATCTCGTAACTTTAACGTTTTAAGATGTCGGCTCGTCGTTTCGCGACTAGATTTAGCGGGTTTGGACCCATACGATATCATACTATCATTACCTCGGGTCGGAATCGATTCTTCTTCTTGGTTTCAGTTAGAGAAAGAGAGAAATATGAGAGAGAGCTTCAGTGTGTGTTTTTTATGGTGTGCGGAGTTAGTGGAAATGAATGGATTAATGCATAAGTATGGTTTATATCCTATGGGTCATGTGCTCAAGCCCATGGTCTTTTCTTCCTTCCTTTTTAATCCAAGTCCATAACCCATATCTATTTAACCTAACACTAGCCCGACTCATAATAAGTCATATTTTTATTTTATTAACCAAAACGATAAAATGGGATATTGCATGTCTCCCTCAAGAGAGCTGCTTTAACCTATTTGCATGCGTGCATACTAAAAAATAGCTACGCTGAGTGAGTTCTAGTTAATCAGGAAATATAAATTACATTCACATACTTACTTATACGTATCTGTATATATATATTACATACTTAACCTACTCCTTTCATTAATACATACATACATTCATACTTCTATACTTTCATTATTGCATTCTTTCATACTTTCATACTTACATTATTTCATATTTTCTTGTTTAGGCTTATTTATACATACATACATACATAATTATCAATACGTTTTAAAGAGCCTTTCACCCTATAATGTTTGACGATATTATTAGGGTCTGCAACCTTTAACGTTCACATAATTTAAAAGATTATGCAACCATTTAACCTTCGTAGAATTTAGAAGAGTCTACAACCCTTAAACCTTCGTAGATATTTTTAGGGTCTGTGATGTGTGAGTGCGGTGGTGGTAAAATTCTAAAAGGATGGACTATTTAGCTTTCTCACAAGATCGTGTTTTAAATTTATAAAAGTGATTTTTACAAAGACTAAACAAACACAAAATAGTCAAGTGTAACTACCGTATATGTAGAATAGTATTGGTAAGAACCAAGTATCGATCCGTGGACACAAATGTTTCTAATAATGAATCTTCGTTTTACTTTAATTGGAGGTTTTAATCATATTTGGGGTTGATTTTTGAACTTTTTAAAAAATATAAATACTTATATATAATATATAGGTGACCAAGACGAGAAATTCTAAAAAAGTAGTTCAATTATATGAAGGTTACCACCTAAGATCAAGAATCCACTCCATGTTATCATTGATGATTAATATGTAAACATGTGATAAAATTGCCGTAATAATATATGATAGATAGCTCCTCATTTCTAAGCGAGCATCTATGACATAAAAGGAGTAGCATGCGCATTTTAAATTCGACCCTTTCCTAATGTCATGCTACCACAAGAATGTCAATTTAAGTTGGCAAGTAGTTTAATAAAGTAGAAAGATTAGGATTGACTTCGATTTCTCAAATACCAATTCTAACAACTTCGGGTGGTTATAGTTTAGTCACACAACCTCCCCTTGGTTGATTTAAGTAGGTTATAATTACACATTCCGTTAACATATGATTACTTTAACTAGCATGCTATCCAAAGCAATTGTGTTAGCGATGCAATTTTCGAATTACCAAAACTTTGAAATATATCATAACTTATATCTCATCATTTCTAAGTACAATATAAGGATCCATGTTTCGATAAGTTATCATAGTATTTCTATCTTTAAAGAACATGAATTGAGCATGAATGATTGCCAATATAATTGACAATCACCAACTTTGAATTGTTGAATTAAGATGGTGAAACATTTCTCATCAAAAGATAATTGCAAGATGACCATGTACTTTACTCAACTAAACCACATTTTTTATATAATTATCAAGTAAAACAAAGCTTCTTCACAGATTTTAGATAGTAAATGGAGTTTAGCTCATATTGAGCATGGTTATGAAAATTAGAATGGATGATGATAACAAACACATGATTAAACTAGAACAATCTAACCAAATGTGGATGAATCTCCCTTCTTGACGATGATGATGATGGATGATGATGATGATTAATGATGATGACCTCCAGGCCTTCAAACTCTTCACTAGATCTTCAATATGAGTGATAGTGGGTGTTTTTATAAGTGAAAACCGGATAGAACTCTTTTCAAGACACACTTCTCAAATGACACAAGAGCCTCTATTTATAGGTTTTCTGGAGATAGAAGCACGGCCCCGTGCTTTATTATGCACGACCCTGTGTCTACGTGTCCCAGTTGCATGTTCTCAGATCGTAGATGATGACTCACCACGGCCCCGTGCTTCCTGAGGCACAGCCCCGTGTTTCCAAAAGCACATCCCCGTGTTTCCTGAAGCACAGCCCCATGTTCTTAGAAGCACAGCCCCATGTTTTGCTGTTTTCTTTGGTTTTTCTTTGGCTTTTCATTCGTTTCTTCGTTTGAGGCTTGGATTCACCTGAAAATACATTTTAACATGATAAGTAGTTATTTTAACTATATTATACGATAGAAGTTGCAGATTTTAGAGATTATTTGATACTAAAAAGATGTATATTTTTATATACATCAGTCTACAACCCTTTTACCTTCGCATATATTATTAGGGTCTGCAACACTTAAATCATACGATCATACAACCGTACATACCTTTCTTGTATATATATATATATATATATATATATATATATATATACACATGCATACACCTAACCCTTATCTACATTCTTTCAACATTTATATATCATTCATATATAATTCATAAAACATTCATATAGCATACACTTACCACTTAAGGTAAGTGTTTTAACTAATCACATAGGAGTATACACACAACCCCGAAAAAATAACCAGACAAAGAGACTAGAAACTCACCTGGTTCCTGTTTCTTTCGGAATTGATTGTAATACCTTTCTTTAGCTGAGCAACGCCAACTGTATAATAGATATAGGTGTTAATTAACTACTTTATATCTAAGTCTTAGAACTCAACTCGTTAAGCTAATCTGTCCTAAGAAAAAATGAATCCAACCGAGTGGGCCAAACGAATCAAATCGAGTTTAGAAAATGAATTGAATCGAATATTCAAATGAATCGAATCAAGTATTCAAAAGAATCGAATCGAATATTCAAAAGAATTGAATAGAGTATTCAAATGAATCGTATAGTTAATTCAACCGATTGGAATCGAATATTCAAACTAATCGAATCCCATTTTTCAAACGAATAAAATAGAATATTCAAACGAATAGATCCCATTTTCAAATGAATCGAATCCCATTTTTCAAACATATCGAATCCCTTTTTTTCAAACGAATCTAATTTCATTTTTAAACGAATCAAATCTTTTCCAATTGAATTGAATCCCACCCGATAACTCTTCTATCAACAAGTTTATGTTTTTCCTACATGTTAGGGTCCGATTTACTATCCTCCCAAGTTTCATGCAAAACCGACTTCATTTAGCTGTCATTTTCACGAACCTAGCACTACTCGTTTCACATGAAACGAACAGACTAGCGGGTTTACTCACAGGTTCATTACTTTATTAATAATCGTGACCCGTTCTATCATCCTACCAATTTTCATGCAAATTCATACACGAAAAGTAAACTTTTTTTTTTCAAAAACGTACCTTTAAGGTTTATGATCGAAATCACTCGAATAAACCAAAACCATATCAAACGAACTCGGAATTGAGTGTTTAAAACGGCAACGGAACTGCCTCGCTACGAACTAGAAATCTATCAGCTCTCCGATGCAGTAAATAGCTGCTAGAAATCCAAAACATTTGCCGGAAATCTTCATTTTTAGCTATTACGGTTTTGTTGAAAAACCTAGACTTCTCGAGCACTGATCAGAGATCTGATCAATTTTAATCTTCTTTTGTATTCCATGAATACTCAGTTATAATTTGAGACCGATCTAACGATTAGATCTTCAGGAATTTTAGATGTGAATGACGTTAGAGGCCAAGAGGGTTATAATGAGACGGCGGCTACATTTATAGGAAGAGGGTAGAGTTTCATCTTTAACTTTTCACCTAATGACATTTAACCCGCTCAAACTTTAGATAATTTCATTTATATTCTATAATTCAATTAAAACCCGATTTATTTAAATACCAACGAAACTTGGGATGTTACAAGTGTACCCACCTTATAAGAGGTTTCGTCCTTAAAACTACTTCCTGTATTCACATCCTTTGTTGAATCATCTTAGTTTCCTAGCTTACAGGTTTATCCTTGTTTCACAATCATTGAGTGATGTTCATTAGTTTTAGTTATCCACGGTTGCTTGTCTATGAAGTCTTTGATGATACGCTTCCTAATCTAGACTTAGAAAATCCCTATCATTTCCTTAAGCATGCTTTTCTTTCTTGTCTTCCAAACAGAAATATTTTACTTACCATTACAACACTTAGCATTGAATGACCCTTATACCTACTTACAACTTTTAGCAAATATACTGATATGCAATACGTTCAAAACATATTAATTCCAAAAAAGGAAACATTTCCAGTTTCTCCTTAAGGATTACTTCTTGTATTACATTCAAAACATATTAATTCAAAACATACTAATCTATTACATACATGTATTACTATTGTATCCGAGATCAGGTGAAACTGTTGATTCTTCAGTTTTTTCAGGTCGACCCTATTGTACTAATCTATTACATATATGTATTACTATTGTATATTGTTAACTTATAACTTTTAATTTATTGTTAGTTGATGGAGAACATAAAGCAAAGGAGGTATTAATAAAAAGAAATCACGATATTGGAAAAAGACTGGAGTTTAAAAAACCAAAGTCATGAAAAAATACATGCTTTGAAATAGGAACTATTTCACCTCAACGTCAGCTGTTTGATGGTGTTAATGCGATGCAAAATAAACGATTAGTTGCTGTTAGAGGATTAGGATTTGGAATCGATCATGTTAAGACAATATGAATATTATGGTACTTTCATATGGTGGTGTGAATTATTGTGATGATAATATTAATGCAACGTTGTTTTATTTCTGTGTTTTTCGGCATATCAAAGTTGACATACACATAGGTATCGACGAGGCGGTCATAGTTATATTGCATATATGAAACGTATGTTGAACTCGCTTGGCATTCCCTCAATCAATTTATGGTATTTTCCAAAAGTAATAATTGGTTCTAACCAAATACAGGTTAATTTCATATATTTTAAGTATGTGTAAAATTGTATTGCATATATGTAGTATACAAAATAAAATTTTACATCATTGATCGACGCCATCAATTTGCAACAAAAATACGATTAGAATTGCCAGTTAAGTAATTTAAAAAGATGAAAGTGTTTGGGTTTAAAAAAGTTAATATTACAAAATGCAACAATTATGAAATAAACATAAAAGTAATATTATATTTATGTAATAATTAGACACAGTAGACTTACAAAAAATCTTAGGTGGCGTTTGGTATGCAGTCTTGATAGGGGAATGGAATGATTCATTACATGGAATGAAGAAAGTGATGTTTGGTTGATCAATGGAATGAAATCATCTATTACACATGGAATCCCATTCCATCAAAACCATTCCTTCCCACACCACCCCCCACCTTCTTTTTTTTCATTTCATTCCTTCCTCACCCTACTTTCTCAACACCACCACCACTACCATCGCCACCACCACCACCTGACCGCCACCGTCTCCGTCACCACCACCTTCGCCGCTACCACCACCACTGTCGTTGCCTGAGAACCACCTGCGCCGCCGCCACCCTACCCTCGCCATCACTACCAATGCTAACACCGCCACCCCCACCACCAAAACTACCCCGCCTGATCACCACCACCACCATTTTCGTCTCCGGAGCTACCACCACCACCGTCGCCATTTTAATTTTTTTTAGTAAAAATAATATATTTTGGGATAGGAATATATTCCTACAAATTTTTTTTGATACCAAACAACATAAAGTAATTATTCATTTCATTCCCATAGGTTAACCAAACAAGACAAAGGAATGGTAGTGATCCATTCTATTCCCTTGTTCATTACATTCATTCTCTCATTCCATTCCCTCTTTATTACATTACTTCCAACCAAACTTACCCTTAGTATTACACGTGTGTAGTACATAACTTTCTTGTTGGATTGTTCTTCAACACCAACTAGTTTCAATAGATATATTCAACCACAATAAAATGCAAGAGATTACTAGTTAAATTATTAGGAACTTGAAACAACATCAACATCGGAGCTCGATTGGCATTCCGGTCAAACTGAACATGGTCTTCACTTTGAGTAATAACTATTACCTAGTGGTTTTACCTATGCTTCGCTACACAGGTTCTCGTTTTCTATGTTGATTACTACATAACCAATGCCTTCAAAATTCTACAACTAACAAAAGAATTAATTTAGTTAAGCACAAAGGTAAAGAGTGACAAATAACTAAATTCGCGTTCAAAGAGAAAATGGTGACCAACCAAAGCAATAAACTAAAGTACGCAAACACAAACAACAAATACTTATACTAAACACAACTATAATTCAAACAAAAAAAACATTTAATCGAATACCTAGTATGCTGAAATTTTAAAAAACATCCTAAAAGCAAGGGTCTAAAACAACAAAGAACAACTCACTATCTACGATGTTACACATGCTTTTGCAACATGCATTTGCGAATAATAAAAAGGTATGGCCAGTTTAAAAAAACTCCAAAACGCACGCTTCAATAACAAAAAATCAACTAGACAAACATCTTGTATACAATCTACAAACTAACTCACTATCTATAATGTTATATGTATTAAACGATGGTTGTAATACATTAAAACTCTTTGCATTTGCAACATGCATTTGCAGATAAGTAAACAAAGTACGCGCTATAAAAAATAACTACAAAACACACGCTTCAATAACAAAAAAAAAACAGACATTTAGTCATACGCTTGGTGTGAAATTCGTAAACCACCGTAACAGACATTTAGTCACAGGCTTTGTGTGAAATTCGGGACACGGGTTTAACGAACGATGCCTAAAAGAAAAGAAGTCTCGGATTTAGAAAGGTTTTCTTGAAAGCCTTTAGATAAAATAAATGTTGAGAAAAATGTAAACAATTAAAGTTCAAGGTTTAAAATGTAACTATTTAAGAACTTATAATAATAACCCTTTAAAAATGTAGGTTAGCTCGAAACCGGGTTAAAGTATCTAACCTTAATATTTACTCAGCCTATGTTAAGTAATAAAGTGGGTAAAATGCAAGAATGCAAGTCCCTTTGGAATAATAACGAGTGTTCAGGTTGTTGGTTCGGGTCTTGACAATTGGTCAAACCCAAAGTCAACATTCCAAAATGTTAAATGTTATGAGATAACTCATAAGAATCCAATAATACTTAATCAAGTATGTAGATCTATTGTTTTAGAACTAACAACGTACGTTAAGCGAGTGTTCGGTTTTTCCCGGTCCAAACTTTGTCTCAAGTTGCATCCAACTTTTCCAAGTACTTAATAAAATAATTAAAACAAGTTTGTAAACTATTTTTAAAGAAATATACAAGTCTTGATAGCTAAAATCACACTTGTGTGTCTTAAGCGAGTAAAAGTCGGTTTAGTTGGTTTGGTTCGGTTTGCATCTCACAATAAGTTCATAGATGGTTTCCACATGCCCAAATATCAAATAACTTGTTTAATAATTTATAAGTAATGATACTTAAGTTTTACAAGTAAAAAGTTAACAATAAAGTCTTTAAACAAAAGTTCGGTTTTCGGTTCGGATCTAGTTTCGGGTTAAGACCGAGGTTAGAATATACAAACCCATAACCACAGAACTCATAAAAATGATTTTAGAAACTTAGATCAAACATTAAACATTTTTAAACAGCTATTTAACAAAAACAAGTAAACAAAGTTCGGTTTACGGTTTGGAGCTAGTTACGGTTAAACAGTGTTTAGACTCTTCAAACCCATAACCATGAAACTTGTAAATAAACTAAAATGAGCATAAGTTAAGCATGGTTAGTATGTATAAACAAGTTGTATAAGTGTGTATATATATATCTAAGAACACGAAGTCATTCATGAGGCCTTGCCTTACAAGGTCCGAAACCTCACCGACCGGAATCGGAGAAGCAACTACCAAAGGTAACCAGGGGTGTATATTATATATATGTTGTACCACCATATTCAAGTATTATTAAGACTTTATAAGTTAATTAGAACGAAAGATTAAACTCAGTTTGACTTTTGGAAGTCAAACCTTCAAGAACAACTAAGAAAATAACCTTGAATCTATGAAGTTTGAGAGATAATTTGGGGATGTAGAAGGGGAAAATGAAGAGAAATTGTGGTGTATATAAAGGGTAAGTTGAAAGGGTCAAGCATAATGAGTCTTGCATGAAAATGGGTTGGTTTAAGTCACATGTTTGCATAAAAACAACAAAAAACAAATTCTGGTGCAGACCCCCTTTAGCGCGGCGCTATGGTCTCTGCCATTGACCTTAGCGCGGCACTAAGGTCACCTGGTGGAAATTCTGAACTTTCAAAATTGGCAGTTTTGGCCCCCGGAGTTGTTTTAAAGCATTTTAAGGTCATTTTAGGGATCGAAAAGGGTGTTTTTGAGACCCGACAAGTATAAAACAATATTGTAATATAAAATTCATCATTTTGATTATATCTAAGAGTTCGGGTTACAAAACGGGTCAGGTTTACATAATTAAAAAAATACAAAAGTGATCCGAAATTGACGAATGTCACAGTATCCCATACTTTAGGAAATTTCGTCCCGAAATTAAGACGACGACGATAATGAAAATAAATGTGGATAGTTCTCTTTCATTGTGTCTTCTAGTTCCCAAGTGAATTCCGCGCCACACCGTGATTCCCATCGAACTTTGACTAACCGAATACTGCTACGCTTGGTTTTCTTCTCATTGCGATCCATGATCTCAACGGGTCGTTCAACCATGATCATCGACTCATCGACATGTAATTCATCGAGAGGTACATGGAGATTACCCTCGGCTAAGCACTTTTTAAGATTTGAAACATGAAATGTCGGACGAACACCGGCAAGTTCTTACGGTAGTTCGAGTCGATAAGCTACCTTCCCAACACGTTCAAGAATTTTGAAATGACCAATGAAATGAGGAGCTAGCTTACCCTTCTTTCCGAAACGGACTACCCCCTTCCAAGGAGACACTTTTAGAAGAACAAGATCGTCAACAATAAATTCGATCGGTTTTCGCCGTTTGTCGGTGTAACTCTTTTGAGGCTAGGAGGTTATTACGGATTTGATCAATGACGTCGGTGGCTTCTTGGACCATTTCGGGTCCCGTGATTTGAGCTTCACCGATTTCGTTCCAACTAATCGGAGAACGACATTTACGATCGTAAAGAGCTTGAAAAGGAGCCATATCAATGTCAGAATAATAACTATTGTTATATGAAAACTCGATGAATGAAATATGAGAATCCCAATTCCCACCGAAATCATGAACATATGCTCGTAGAATATCCTCGAGTGTTTGAATCATACGTTCGGATTGACCGTCCTTTTGAGGATGATAAGCGGTGCTAAGATCGAGACGTGTTCCCAAAGCTTCTTGAAGTGAACGCCAAAAATGAGAAGTAAAACGAGCATCGCGATCTGAAATGATAGTCAATGGTAAACCGTGTCGGCACACAATTTCCCGAACATAGATTTGAGCAAGCTACTCGACAGAATACTATTCGTGGATCGGGATGAAATGAGCAGATTTAGTCAAACGATCGATAATCACCCAAATACTATCGTTGCCTTTTTGGGTGTTGGGTAGTTTAGTGATAAAGTCCATAGCAACGTCTTCCCACTTCCAAACGTGTATCGGTGGTTGCTCGAGTAGACCAAAAGGTTTTTGATGTTCGGCTTTGACTTTCGAGCAAGTAAGACATTTGGATACAAAAAACGCTACGTCCTTTTTCATACCCGGCCACCAAAAGGTAGCACGAAGATCGAAATACATCTTATCCACACCGGGATGAACAAAATATCGCGAATTGTGAGCTTCGTCGAGTATACAAGTACGAAGGTCATCGCGATCGGGAACCCACAAACTATTGAGAAAGTATAAAAGGCCATCGGGTTTGGTTTCAAGTTGAAGTTCGGCTCCACATGTCATTTCGTCGTACATGTTAACTTCTTCGATGGAGGTACGCTGAGCTTGGAAGATACGAATTTGAAGATCGGTTTGAAAAACAACGAGTAAGAGCAGAACAGATTTAACATTAACCTTTCGACTTAGGGCGTTGGCGACAACGTTCGCTTTACCGGGATGGTAGCTAATCTCGCAATCGTAATCACTAGATAATTCGGCCCATCTCCGTTGTCTCATGTTGAGATCTTTTTGGTCAAAACTATGTTGAAGGCTTTTATGATCGGTAAAAACCACACATTTCGTACCTTAAAGGTAATGTATCCAGATTTTGAGAGCGAAAACGACGGAACCAAGTTCGAGATCATGAGTCGTGTAGTTCTTCTCGTTAAACTTAAGTTGCCTTGACGCGTAAGCGATGACTTGACCTTGTTGCATGAGAACACAACCAAGGCCTTGATGGGAGGCATCGCAAAATACATCGAAATCGTCGCTTCCATCGGGAAGGGTTAGAATGGGAACATTGCAAATCAAGTCCTTGAGAGTACAAAAGGCTTCCTATTGCTTCGAACCCCAATCAAATGGTTTCCCTTTATAAGTAAAGGAGGTAAGAGGCAAGGAAATCTTAGAAAAGTTTCGAATGAAACGCCGATAATATCCGGCCAAACCGAGGAAGGATCAAATTTCCGTGGGAATCTTTGGAGTTTTCCAATCCTTAACGGCCTCAATTTTAGCGGGATCAACATGAATACCTTTGCCGTTTACGATATGTCCCATAAATTGAACATCCTCGAGCTAAAATTCGCATTTAGAGAATTTGGCGTAGAGTCGTTCGTTTCTAAGGAGTTCGAGAACGGAACTCAAATAATGTTCATGTTCGGATTTGGATTTTAAAAAGATAAGGATGTCATCAATAAAGACAATAACGAATTTATCAAGGAATGGTTTGCAAACGCGGTTTATGAGGTCCATAAATACCGCGGGTGCATTTGTTAAACCAAAGGGCATAACCAAAAATTCGAAATGTCCATATCGAGTACGGAAAGCGGTTTTAGGAATGTCTTCTTCGCGAACATGAAATTGATGATAACCCGATTGAAGATCGATTTTTGAGAAACACGTTGCTGTAACATCCCGTTTTTCGAGTTTCGGATAATAAAATGAAATAAGAGTTATTATGAGTCGGGCTAGTGTTGGGTTCAATGGATATGGGTTATGGACTTGGGTTATGAGGGAAAGAAAGAAAGACCATGGGCTTAAGTCCATGATCCATAATTATATAAACCTTAAATCACCCATTTAATTCATTTCACACATATTACATACACCACCAAAACACACACTTAAGCCCTCTCTCTAATTTCTCTCCTTTCTCTAGCCGAATCAAGATAAAAAACGGATCCCGATCCAAGGTAATGATAGTATAACACTGTTTGAGCTTAAACCCGTTAGATATGGTCACGAAACGACGAGTCGACACCGTTAAACAGTTTAAGTCACGAGATCCAGGTGGAATCGGGTATAAACCGAGCCTAAGATGAGCTTAAGGATCACCCTAGCACAGATCTGGATCGAACGGGGCGAAAAACGGTGAAAAACGAGTCAAAACTCGTTTTTCCAGCGAAACCGCGTTTTTCCGACGACGGCGCTGGAAAGTATGTACGAGGTAAGGTAATGTCAGAGAATGTTTCTGACGTTCTCTGACCTAACCCTATTTCTTTAACGGAAAGTTAACGAACTAGGGGTGATTCGTGAAGTGATTCGTTAATGAAATCTTAACGAACTAGCCTTAGTTCGTGTCCCAGTTCGCTAGGGAAAAGGATAACGAATTGCCCCCGATTCGATATGACCGTTCGTTAAAGAGATAACGAATTAGAAAGTCCAATTCGTTACCTGGACTGATTCGTTAAATGGACTGATTCATTATATGGACTGGTTCGTTATGTGGACTGATTCGGCAAGGGACCAATTCGTTATAAGGTCCAATTCGTTACTAGGACCAGTTCGTTATGATAACCTAATTCGTTAAGAGCAGTGTAACCAGCTCGACCCCAGCCAGGGGCTCTGCCCCTTGGACCCTACTAGGGGCTGCCGCCCCTAGACCCCACTGCCAGGGGTGCTGCCCCCGAACGCCCATTCGTTGAGGGTTACAACTAGACTAGAAACGCGATGTGAGTAGTGATAGTTAATTGATATGTGTAATTGTTATACAATTAGTCGAGCACAAGCTAAGGAAAGGAATAACAGTTAACGGTGAACGTAATCGAGTTCAGGTGAGTTTCTAGCCCCACTTCCTTGTTATGTTTTCGGGGCTGTGTGCATACTCGATGTGATAGTTAATACACTTACCTTAAATGGTAAGTGTATGCCTTGTATGATTTATGTATGATGATTGCTTGATGGTGTGTGAATGATCTTTGGATATTGCATGCACCGTCAGGTGGAAGTTAAGGATATGATTGATATATATGATATATGTATGAAGATATATGATGAATGAATAATGTATGTATGATATGTTGATGGTACGTGAACGATCTTCGGATATTGCACGTATTGTCAAGGAAGGTACGTAAAGACATGTATGGTATAGATGCAAGAAACAAAGGGACTAGACCCTAATAATATATGTGATGATAGTGACCAGACCTAATAATATCAGTGAGGATAGGGATCAGACCCTAATAATATTTGTGAGGATAGGGACCAGACCTTTATAATATCTGTGATCGTAGGGACCAGACCCTTTATAATATCTGTGATGTTAGGGACCACACCCTTATAATTTTTGTGAGGTAATAGGGCTGAAGGCTCTTTAAATAGGATGGATAGTTATGTATGAAAAGTAAATATGAATAATGTACACCCCTTCGGGCATGTGTGAAGTATGTGAACTGATTGTATGTTGTATGATTAACTAGAACTCACTCAGTGTAGCTAACTTTTAGTATGCACGCAGGTGAATAGGCTGCGGCAGCTCACTTGAGGGGAAGCACATGGCATGGATTTGAAGACACTGGCATCTCAATGAAGTGTTATGTTATGTTATTTTTAAAAGATAATGTTTTATGTTTGAATGACTTGAATGCTCGTTAAGACAAGAATTAATGGTTATGTAACGTAACGGTTTGAATGTTTTTATTATTCCGCGAACGTTTTTATTAACTCTAATATTTATAACTGTGTTTATGAGTAAATCCAACGTCCAATGTAGGGCACCGGAGATGGGGCCTTACAGTTGCGCCTTGAAGTTGGTCGAATAGATCGTCTATTCCTGGCAAGGGTTGGTAAGGAGAAGATGTTAGTGTGAGATACAATATAAGCTTTGTATAAAAACAACAAATCGAAAACAAAACGTAAATGATTTTTGAGAGGTTAAAGGTTGAAAATTTGAGATTTTTGAGATTTTTAGAGTCAGAAAATAGTAAATGAACCACCATGATTTGATATTCCGACACTAAAAAGTTTTATTAAACACCAAGTTGGAGTCTAAACATGTGCACGAACCACAGCGACTTTTTCATATTTTCGACTCAAATAACGATAATAACACAATAAATCGAGATACAACGTCATGTCAAAACACTAGTCTACAAACTACCGTAGTTCTATTGTTTTAAACACCGAAAATTAGGATGGCGACCGGAACGCTTGCATTCGACTACTTAAAGTATTGCCATGTATAACACGATTTATGGCCAAGAAAACAAGCACTATAATCCAACCATCCCAGGTAAGTAAATCACCTTCGATTCTTGGAATCTTTTTTGTCAAATGGTCATTTTATAATGTCTTGTTTACTATGATGGCTACAAACCTGATATAAACGCAACCTTTAAAGGATTTGAAACAACGGGATCTAAGTTAATCTTGTAATCCATAAAACACAATAAAAATCTACTTTTGCGTTTTAAGGTAAGGATACCTTGGAAATACTATGAAAGTATGTGTATGTGAACATTTATGATATTCGTGAATTTTAAACAAGTTTATAAATAACATGCGATATGAACAATCAAAATAGAGTAAACACGTATAAGCACACATATAGGACCCTAAGCATAACAATACTAGGTCGTTATGTCTAACCACCAATCCTATTGTCATGGCTCTAATACAAATCTGTCACACCCCGACCAAAGGTGGCGGAACATGCCGAGGTGTAACGATTGCCCATAAGCACATGACACTAATAAAAGCAACAATATTTAACAAACTCATTTCATTTCACAACATCGAAAATGTCACATAACAAATATTCATAATAAGATATCACAAAATATAGAAAATTAAATATTGTTCATTTTACTAATATCCGAAAGGTCTTGATGGCGTTTTCTTCACAATCCCAAATCAACCAAGATGCAAACTTGTAACATTTCATAAAATAAAGTTTATAAACACAAAGGTTGGTGAGCAATTCATAAGTTTGAGCATAATAGTATATAGTAAGGAAAAGCCACAAAACTCGTATACGAAACAATAAATAAAAGCAAGAACTTGGATAGATAGATATCGCTAACACATTAGCGACACCTAGCTATAAGGGGATGTCAAATAGTCTAGGATTTTATAGTTATCGTTAATTTCATTACATTAACGATACCTTGCTATAAGGGGTTGCCAAATAGACTAGGATTTTATAGTTCTACCAACCAAAAGCGATAGACACATAGGCATATAATCATAGAACACCAAACCGAGCAATTGTTTCAGTAAAGTATACAATAACGTTTGTGGTTTAAGATTCAAGTATAAAGCATTAGTTGAATAAGTATGAAATGTCACCCCCCAAAACAAAAGATGGAAAACGGGGTATGAAAGTACTCACGTTCAAGTAATAAACTTGAAAGATGATAATTTGAAGATTTGTTGGGACACAGTTTTAACGAACTATACCTAAAAGGAAAGAAGTCTCGGATTTAGAAAGGTTGTCCTGAAAGTCTTTAAATAAAATAAATGTTGAGAAAAATGTAAACAATTAAAGTTTAAGGTTTAAAATGTAACTATTTAAGAACTTATAATAATAACCGTTTAAAAATGTAGGTTTGCTCGAAACCGGGTTAAAGCGTCTAACCTTAATATTTACTCAACCTATGTTAAGTAATAAGGTGGGTAAAATGCAAGAATGCAAGTCCCTTTGGAATATAGATAATAAACGGGTTTTAACGAGTGTTCGGGTTGTTGGTTCGGGTCTTGACAATTGGTCAAACCCAAAGTCAACTTTCCAAAATGTTAAATGTTATGACATAACTCATAAGAATCCAATGATACTTAACCAAGTATGTAGATCTATTGTTTTAGAACTAACAACGTACGTTAAGTGAGTGTTCGGTTTTTCCCGGTCCAAACTTTGTTATGAGATCAAGTTGGATCCAAAATTTCCAAGTATTTAAGAAAATAATTATAATCAGTTTGTAAACTATTTTTAAAGAAATATACAAGTCTTGATAGCTAAAAACACAATTGTGTGTCTTAAGCGAGTAAAAGTCGGTTTGGTTCGGTTTGGTTCGGTTTCCATCTCACAATAAGTTCATAGATAGTTTCCACATGCCCAAATATCAAAGAACTTGTATAATAATTTATAAGTAATGATACTTAAGTTTTACATGTAAAAAGTTAACAATAAAGTCTTTAAACAAAAGTTCGGTTTTCAATTCTAATCTAGTTTCGGGTTAAGACCGAGGTTAGAATCTACAAACCCATAACCATAGAACTCATAAAAATGATTTTAGAAACTTAGATCTAACATTAAACATGTTTAAACAATTATTTAACAAAAACAAGTAAACAAAGTTCGGTTTCGGTTTGGAGCTAGTTACGTTTAATTCGTGTTTAGACTCTTCAAACCCATAACCATGGAACTTGTAAATAAACTAAATGAGTAGAAGTTAAGCATGTTTAGTATGTATAAACAAGTTATATTAGTGTATATATATATATATATATATCAAGAACACGAAGTCCTCCATGAAGTCTTACCTTACAAGGTCCGAAACCTCACCGACCGGAATTGGAGAAGCAACTACCAAAGGTAACAAGGGGTGTATATTATATATATGTTGTACCACCATATTCAAGTATTATTAAAACTATATAAGTTAATTGGAATGAAAGATTAAACTCAGTTTGACTTTTAGAAGTCAAACCTTCAAGAACAACTAAGAAAATAACCTTGAATCTATGAAGTTTGAGAGAGAATTTTGGGGATATAGCAGAGGAAAATGAAGGGAAATGATGGTGTATATATAGGGTAAGTTGAAAGGGTCAAGCATAAAGAGTCTTGCATGAAAATGGGTTGGTTTAAGTCACATGTTTGCATAAAAACAACAAAAAACAAGTTCTGGTGCAGACCCCCTTTAACGCGGCGCTAAGGTCTCTGCCCTTGACCTTAGCGCGGCGCAAAGGTCACCTAGTGGAAATTCTGAACTTTAAAAACTGCCCCCGGAGTTGTTTTAAAGCATTTTAAGGTCATTTTAGGGATCGAAAAAGGTGTTTTGAGACTCGAAAAGTATAAAAAAGTATTGTCATATAAAATCCATCATGTTGATTATATCTAAAAGTTCAGGTTACAAAACGTGTCGGGTTTACATAATAAAACAAATACAATAGTGATCCGAAATTAACGAATGTCACATTCTAAACCATTAAAATACATGCATCTGCAACTACAACAAAAAAAAGAACTCATAAAAGAGAAAAAAAAACAAATCAAATCACTTTGCCTGAAACAAAGTTTTGACTGACAGTCAAATATCAGATGAATAAAGACAAAATATAAGCAGAAAATGACCTCTCTTCACAAACTTGTTCAATAACACCTGCCAAGGGTTTGCATCTGTTTGCAACTAATATGTATTACTTGATTACATTTACATATATATTACATATGTGTACTACTTAACTTTATATTTCATATATGTAGCATATAATAAAATGTTACCTTGTTGATCAAAACAATCAGATTGCAATAGAATAGCCAGATCAGCATCAACCGATGAACTCAAATGAACACTCCGATCAAAAAAATTAGATTCCTTCATCGAGTAGCAACTGATTTTAACATAGATTAGTGTAATAGATTTAGCAATGAATTGAAACAACTGCAAATCAATTAAAAATCATGAATGAGTAAGGAAGACATCTGTCGGATTACAAAAACTTGCAACTGACATGTTAAACGATTGAAATAATAGTTGATTAGGTTTAGAATAACAAAGTTATCATGATTTGTGATTTGCATGTGCTAATTTCTATTCAAATAGGGTTCTACTGAAATTGTTGCACAGGGTATGTGGGTCGAACAAAGATAACGCGAGTTGTTCTTTATTCGGGGATATTTACAAAAATAACCCTCTACTTAGGAATTCTCTAGTTCTCTCCTTAATAAGGAGTTATCTCTTAATCCTTCCCATATATATATATATATAGGGTAAGGATCCTAAGAGAACCCTTTGGAAATTGAGAACTTTGAAAACCATTTTGAGCCACCAAAAAAACCTCTAAAAAAACATTTAAAAAAAATCATAAAACAAAAAAACAAAAAATTTTAAAAAGTAAAAAAAACAAATTTCTTATATTTCATTACGGTTTCATAAAAAAAACTTCGTATTATACACATGTTTATAATTTCATTTGATCTCTAGTTACGTAATGTACACATATGTATATTATCATTTACCTTAAATTGTACATATGTGTATAAAAATTAAAAAATAAGTATTATACATATGTGTATAATACTTATTTTTTAATTTTTATACACATATGTACAATTTAAGGTAAATGATAATATACATATGTGTACATTACGTAACTAGAGATCAAATGAAATTATAAACATGTGTATAATACGAAGTTTTTTTTATGAAACCGTAATGAAATATAAGAAATTTGTTTTTTTTACTTTTTAAAATTTTTTGTTTTTTTTGTTTTATGATTTTTTTTAAATGTTTTTTTAGAGGTTTTTTTGGTGGCTCAAAATGGTTTTCAAAGTTCTCAATTTCCAAAGGGTTCTCTTAGGATCCTTACCATATATATA